>NW_018745566.1:1300400-1444471 GCF_001683475.1 Chenopodium quinoa
GCACGGCCCTGTTCCTTCTTGGGGGGGGACAATCTCCCCACTTACCCCCTACTGGCAAGGTCCTTCCGAGCCTAGTAGGGAGCTCCGCAGCTTCCCAGAGGACGGGCAGTACGATTATCGTGTGCCCGGCGGGTGTGACTTTAGAGGGGACCCTGCGTACCCTATGCACATCCTGATCACCCCGCCCTCTGTACTCTCAATCCGAGGACACTCCCTCTGATCCTTTGCCTAGTTGGCAAGAGGATCTTTACAAAGGTCACTACGGTTGGCCGCCGGGCTTTGACGGTGGTTGGGGCCTTTTCGGCCCCCCTAGTGGCTTCACTTATGACGAGCCGCCACGTCGGTCTGGCTCACCTAGTGAGCCCGGCTCTAGTGGCCAGTAGGCTGCGTCCTTGAGTATATCTCTCTCCCTTGTTTTTGTACGCTTATTTTGATGAGTTGGAGATATACTCTTGGTAGGGAGTGACTTGGTTGGGATTCTTACTTGCTCGCCTGCCGGTCTTTCATTGTTTTCCCTGTACCTTCATGCTGCTGATTCTACTGAGTTACATGACTGTTTTCTTTGGTTGACTTTGCCCCTGTTCACTAATACTGTTGATGAGTTTTTGATATGGTTTTGATGATGATGCTGCTTTGGGGACGCTTCTCTCGGTTTGATGGATACCGCTGAGTCCGCCCCCCGTTTTCCCTGTCGATAATGATGATTACTGGTATTCGCCAACATGGCGATTCACCAGTGCAGGTATGTATTTATGGCTTGATGATTTTTGAGGTAATGTTGATTTTGGTGAAGATCTAGAAATTTTGTCAAGGGTAGATTAGTTTATAGCGAAAAAAAAAAAAAAAAAAAAAAAAAATTTAATTTGACTTGCGTTCTTGAATGTCTTTATTCCTAAGGATTAAGAGTTTCCGCGTTCTTGGATTGCCATTGGTTGACTCTAAGATATGTCTATGCTAAGGTAGTTGCTAGAACTCGTAAGGCCCACCGAACCCAAATTCACTTGTTTGTGGTAAGATGGCGTTGCCCTCTTTGGGGATTTGAAGCCCTAAAGGTAGTTTTTTGTAACCATGTCAGATTTATTGTTCAAGCCTCCACCACTTATTGTATGAGCGGCATAGGATCCTTACCAGGCATGCTTCGATCGAGAACTTGTTGTCTAGCTACCCGAGATCGCGACCGAACTATATCTAAGGACGATAAAAGCATTTTCTTCGGTGACTATTTTGCTTTTCTAGGTTTATCTTTCCTTTTGTTGCTTCTTGATAAATTATATTTTTTTTTTTCTTTTTGCGTTTGCCCCTTGCTAGCCATGATTGAGCCTGCACCTCTTTGTTCATAAACACATTCAAACCCCATGACCTTTTATTTCACTTTTCGCCCAATGACTTGTGAAGTTTGAGACATGATAGTTTGTAATGATTTAAAATCGGAAAGTTGCAAGGTGATGGTTTGGAATTTGAAATAACAAGCAAGGACAATGGAAGTTCCCCATAAAAAAAAAAAAAAAAAAAAAAAAAAAAAAAAAATTGTATATAGTTTGAGCATTGAGGGCACTGCTCATTTCAAGCTTGGGGGAGAGGTTCTATGCATTTTGTATATACTTTTGTGAGTTTGTGCTGAATAAGCTTGGGGGAAGATGTATTTTGTTTGGAAATTGGTGATATTCTACTTTGTTATGAGAATTGGCGACATCTTCTGCTTCACAATTAGGATTTACCACCAAATTTTCATATATACTTATTTTATTTTATTTATTTATTTATTTATTTCTTTCCTCACCCTTACCTCCTAGCCTGCATTACAACCCTAAGTCCTTTTAACTTGGATTGGTTGAGTCACTAGTCGGTGGAGGGAGCTAGATTTCAAGCATATGGAGAGAGCATGACTTGGTAAGATGTCGGGTCACCCTTGTTTCATTTGTTCCGGCTCCTTCGTGGAGTCATGAGATACTACCTTGAAGGGTGGATTTGAATCCAGATGAGGGAACGCGGTAAGAATGTATGGAATGCGGGTGGAGTGGAGCATATTAGAGTTCTCTATGCTTAGAATAACTTATCTTTCAATCAACCATTGGCATCCAAAAATGTGTTTACTCTTAGTACCTAGAAAGATTGTCATCCATCTATGCTTGTTTGTAGTTGATTTTCTTCTTTATTTGCTCCTTTGTTTTGGTTTGTCTTGAGCATGTCGCCAAGAGTTGTGGGTTAAACTCTTTGGAAACCCCCACGAGAGCATACTCGTCCTCATTGGCGACTTTGAGGTTTAAATGGCTTGTTGTTTATGTTAAAAACAACCGTGATTCCTACGAAAGTGAGTTAGTGTAAATTCCTTCCCCCCTCTTTTTATTTTATTTTATTTTATTTTATTTTATTTTTATTTATATTGCTTGTGTTTGGATAATCGTTTCTCAATCTTCTTTGCCTTTAGCTTTGCTCGAGGACGAGCAAAGGTCTAGCTTGGGGGAATTTGATGAGTGACATTTATGTCGCTCTTAGGATAGTCTTTTCTAGTAGTTTTAGTAATAATTCAGTTCATTTTAGTATGTTTTTGCTATGATCCTCCTATTTCGAGTATTCTACCTTTGTGGCGCGTAATGTGTATTCATGTGGTTTAGGTAGTCTATACTCCCCTCCCCTTTCGTTGTATCACGCCTTGCCTTCCTGTTCCATGATTGCAGGCGTATGCTGTTGATTCAGAGATGGAAGGGATAAGGGCAAAACAGGAAGAAATCCAAACCAGACGAATGGCGCGGGCGCGCAACCAAAGGAGCGGGCGCGCATCTATAGAGCGCGGGCGCGCTGATGAGCGGGATCAACCATTAAATACCCTCTTTGGAGCGGGCGCGCATTTCTAGGAGCGGCCGCGCCATCATTTAACGCGCGGGCGCGCCACTGTTGGGCGCGGGCGCGCCTCTCTGCTGCTGATTCAAATCCCGATTTCAGCCCAAGTTAAAAGAAAGAAAAAAGCAAAAACGGCTAAGAAGGGGGAGGAAAAGATAAAAAAAAAAACTAGCATAGAAACCCAAGGAGAGAGCTCAAAAATATCAATTTCTAGGTCTTTGTTTTAGAAAAATTTTGTATTGAACAATCATATAGCTTTTAGTGTAATTCTCATTGTCTATCAACATTAGTTTTACTTTTAGTTTTTGAAGAAGTAATTTTGCAACATTGATGTATGGTCAAGCTTGGAGATTGAAGATTGAATGATGTGTGGCTCTTTATTTGGATTTCAATGAAGGTTTTGGTATATTTCTCTATTGTCTCTTGCTTTTATGATTAAAGCTTCTACTCTTGTTAATTTAGTTGATAAAAACTTTGTCTTTCTTACCATTTCATTGGTTATAATGTTGCTTAGCATGATTGTAGTTGTAGTTATGACTAGTGAGTAGTTTCTTGTTGCTAGGGTTTGGTGAAGATATACTTTGAGTTTGATGTATGTTAGGCTAGGTTAATTTGGAATATTTGTGATTAAATCTTCCTTGTGCTTATACTTATTAGTCACTCCATGTTTATGGCCATATGCATGTTGTGGTTGAATGACGTGAACTAAATCGTGACGATAGTGCGATTTAGGAATAGTCATTAGGTGATTGATTATTGCATGACCTTAGCTTGTATGCCTTACGACGATAGTGTGAGCGTATGTTAGCTAGGAAGGCTCTTAATCCCGATAGGTGATTAGAGAGTATTCTTGATATTGCCTTGTATGAGTCGCTTGGGTTACATGTAAACCTATTTTCCGATGCCTAACTTCGTTGAAATAAAAGCATGTTTGATCCTTCCCCCTAGTACCTATTTTAATTGTTGTTCTATCCCCTTTAGTCATTACTTTACCCACCACACTTCTTGATCGAATTAGATTAACATTAGGAGATAAATAGCGGTGCTTAATCGTTTCCCTGTGTTCGACCCTTAACTTGCCTCTATACTCTTTTAGTTGCATGTTTAGGACTACAAATATCATTTGATAGAGGTGTCTTAGTGACGACCTAAAATACCGCCTGTCAAATTGGCGCCGTTGCCGGGGAGACGGTTTCCATTGTACGTTTATCCCTTCGTTGAGACTAGTTCACTTGTTTAATTTTCCTACTACTCCTTGCTTGTCAGTGCTCACTTTCTACTTAGCTTTGTATATGCGCAGGAGGCAACGAAGTTCTAGTCCTTTGGCGCCCATAGACCCAGAGCTGGAGCGCACCCTTGCTCAATTGAGGAGGGAAATTAGGGATAGTGTGGAAAACCCTTTCCAAGAGGAAGTTAGTAGCTCTCCTACTCCTTCACCCTCTTCTAGTGAGGATCGTGATTCATTTGCAGGTTTAACTCCCAACCCATTTGCCCAATACCATAATCAACAAAGCATGGGTGATCAAAGGTCACTAAAGCAACTTGGAGCACCCGAACCTTATGCCTCACAAAGTGGGATCTTAGCCCCCACCACTCAAGCGAACAATTTCGAGATAAAGCCTAATTTCATTTCAATGATAGAGAAGAGGCAATTTACCGGTGGGAAATTTGAGAATCCCCATGAGCATCTCAAAGAATTTCTCAAGTATTGTGACACTATCAAGATCAACGGGGTGTCCCAAGAGTACATAAGATTGAAGATGTTTCCGTTCTCACTCATGGGAGCGGCGGAACATTGGTTGAACAAGGATGTTCCTCCCGGTTCCCTCACGACTTGGAATGAGGTAACTACGGCGTTCCTAGGAAGGTTTTACAATCACAAGAAAACCGCCGAGGCTCGCTCAAAGATTCAAAGTTTCCGCCAAAGAGGTGGAGAGTCTCTTTGTGAGGCATGGGAGAGATTCAAAGAATTACAAAGGCAATGCCCACACCATGGGATTCCTAATTGGCAAGTTCTCCAAACATTCTACGGAGGACTCTCCCCTCAAAGTAAGACTAGCCTTGATGCCGGAGCCGGAGGCCCAATCATGAACAAAAGGGAAGATGAAGTGGAGAGTATCATAGAAGAAGTTGTGCGCAATTATGAGGATTGGTACGAAGGTGAGAGGGAAGCCACTTCTAGCAAAGGAACGGTACATTCCGTCGAGCAAACCAATGCCATCACAAATCTTTCCAACCAAATGGCAAAGATGGCGAAACAAATGGAGGAGTTCATGAAATCAAGTTCCCAAAATGCTTCCTCCCCTTCTCCCAAGGGAGGCCATGGTATGAATCCTTCTACTTCTTCTCCCTCTAATTACAATGCCATGCCTCCTGGTTGTATGTTTTGTGATATATGTGGAGGCTATGATCATAATTCTCAACAATGTATGTCCATAAGTGAAGGTCCCCCTCCCCATGAAAATGATGATAATGTTGAAGATGTTAATGCCATGAATTTTGTGCCCCGTGAGGGAAATAATGGAATGCGACCAAATTGGAATCAAAACCCAAACCGTAGTTGGAATCAAAACCAAGGTTGGAATCAAAGTCAATGGAATCAAAGTGGTGGTGGTTATGATAACCAAGGCCAAGGTAGGGGAAACTCTTCCAATTACAATGGAAGAAGTTACTCAAACCAAAGACCCAATTGGAATCAAAACCAACAACACTATTCCAACAACCAACAACGTTTTAATTCCAATCAGGGTTCCGGGGGTAATAGACCTCAAAATGCTTCTACTTTCTCACAAAATAGTAGACCCCCCGGTTTTGACCAAGTAAGGCCACATTCTCAAATTCCCCCTACTCAACCCCTCCAAATAAAAGCCCCTCCTGATCCTATGATGGCTATGCTTCAAAATTTCATTAAAAATCAAGAAAACCATAATAAGAGTCAAGAGGAAGAAAAGAAACAAATCAAGGCACACATGAAAATGCTTGAGACCCAAATCTCTCAAATTGCCCAACCAAGTTCTTCATCCTCCCCTTCTTCATCTTCTTCTTTACCTAGTCAAGGTGTCAACCCCAAGTCTATGTATGCCATTACTACTAGAAGTGGGAAGATCCTTGAGAGTGAACTAAATGTTGAGAAGAGTCCCGATGTGAGGATAGGACTTGAGGTTGAGGATGAATCATCAAGAGAGAATGAGATTCTAGAGGGAAGTGCCGGAAAGAACGAGAGGGGTGAGAAAGAGAAAGAGAAGGAACTCGAAAAGGAGAGCACCAAAGATCAAACATCTTTACCCCTTAATCTCCAACCTAGGAATGAGAGGTTGCCTTTTCCCCAAAGATTTGCTAGGTCTAGGCTTGATGTCCAATTTGGAAAATTTTTAGATGTAGTAAAGAGCTTGCATGTTTCTATACCCTTTGTGGATGCTATGAAAGAGATGCCACACTACTCTAAATTCCTAAAAGACCTCCTGAATGGAAGGAGAGAAGTTGAAACCGTTAGCTTAACCGCAAATTGTAGTGCTATTCTCTCCAGTAAGCTACCAACTAAATTGCAAGATCCCGGTAGTTTTTCCATCCCTTGTTCTATCAATGAAGTTCATTTGGGGAAAGCTTTGTGTGACCTAGGTGCTACTGTGAGTTTAATGCCTTTCTCGGTCTACCAAAAGCTTAATGTGGGAAACCTTTCACCTACAAACATCATCCTCCAATTAGCAGATAGGTCCACAAAATTGCCTATAGGGAAAGTAGAGGACATACCCCTTAGAGTCGGTAAGTTCACTTTTCTGGTGGACTTTTATGTTCTTGAAATGGATGAAGATGAAAGAATTCCTATAATCTTGGGTAGGCCATTCTAGCTACCTCTAAAGCAATTATTGATGTCAAAGAAGGCAAGATGACCTTGAAGGTTGACAATGATTCTATCGAATTTGATTTGAATAAGGTGATGAGACAACCTTCCTCTGACAATGAATGTTTTAGAATAGATACAATTGAAAACTTGATGAATGAGTTTAGATACCCTTATATGCATGCTTCTAATGATCTACTTGAGAATGTTTTGTTGAATGAGAATGAGGTAGGTGATCAAAAGGAGATGCAATTATATGAGGAAATGCTTGATGAGAAAGAAGAGACAACCCCCGACCAAGAGATGCCCCAACCGTATGAAGTCTTCCAAGTAGAAGAGGAGGAAATCTCCAATGGTAAGGTAGCTCCGAAGGTAGAATTGAAACCTCTACCTTCGGGCTTGAGGTATGTCTTTTTGGATGTTAATGATACTTTTCCGGTCATTATCAATGCTAACCTCACGGAAGAGCAAACCTCCTCATTGCTTAATGTTTTGAAAATGCATAGGAAGGCTTTGGGTTATACTCTTGATGATCTCAAAGGTATAAGCCCCTCCCTATGCATGCATAAGATCGATTTAGAGGAGGGTGCTAAGCCGTGTAGGCAACGGCAAAGGAAACTTAATCCTTCCATGCAAGAGGTTGTGAGAAAGGAAGTTTCCAAGCTACTTGAAGCAGGGATCATCTATCCAATCGCTCATAGTGATTGGGTATCCCCGGTTCAAGTAGTGCCGAAAAAGGGAGGTATGACGGTAATGATCACTGATAAGCAACAATTGGTCCCAACTCGGCTTGTTACGGGTTGGCGCATGTGTATTGATTACCGCCAATTAAATGCCAACACTTCCAAAGACCATTTTCCATTACCGTTCATCGATCAAATGCTTGAGAGGCTTACAAAGCATGCTTTTTATTGCTTTCTTGATGGTTATTCGGGATTCTTCCAAATCCCAATTGACCCAAAAGATCAAGAAAAGACCACTTTCACTTGTCCCTACGGAACTTTTGCTTACCGTAGGATGCCTTTTGGTCTTTGTAATGCCCCGGCCACCTTCCAAAGATGCATGATGTCAATTTTTAGTGAAATGATCGAGGAAGAAATGGAAGTTTTTATGGATGATTTTTCCGTTGGTGGAGGCACGTATGAGCAGTGCCTAATGAATTTATCTCGTTGTTTAGAAAGGTGTGAGAGTGCCAACTTGGTGCTCAATTGGGAGAAATGCCACTTCATGGTGGTAAACGGCATTGTTCTTGGCCATAAAATCTCCCAAGCGGGCATCGAAGTCGATGGTGCGAAGGTTGATGTGATCGAGAAGCTTCCTCCTCCTACAAATGTGAGAGAAGTGAGGTCCTTCCTTGGTCACGCCGGCTTTTACCGCCGCTTCATCAAAGATTTCTCTTTGATTGCTAAGCCTCTCACATCTCTCTTGCAACAGGATAAAGAATTTGTATTTGATGAAGCTTGTCATGAGTCATTTTGCAGGTTGAAAAAGGCCCTTTGCACCGCCCCCGTAGTCCGAGGACCGGATTGGTCTCTACCATTCGAGCTAATGTGCGATGCAAGCGACGGGGCCATTGGATCGGTTCTGGGACAAAGAAAGGATGGGAAACTTCACGTTATATACTATTTGTCCAAGACTCTCAATGATGCCCAACGAAATTATACAACTACCGAAAAAGAGTTTTTGGCGGTTATCCACTCATTTGAGAAGTTTAGAACCTACCTCATTGGTTCTAGGACAATAGTGTATACCGATCACTCGGCTCTCAAATATTTGATAAGTAAGAAGGAGGCCAAACCGAGGTTGTTGAGATGGGTGTTGGTCCTTCAAGATTTTGATTACGAAATGAGAGATAAGAAGGGAGCCGAGAACGTGGTGGCGGACCACCTCTCTAGGTTAGGAGCTGCAAGAATACATGAAGACGATTTGCCAATTGAAGATGCCCTAATGGATGATGTCTTATATGCTCTTGAGGCAAAATCGGAGCCTTGGTATGCGGATATTGTGAACTACTTGGCTTGTAGTGCCGTACCTCCGGATTTCACTCCTCAACAACATAGAAAGCTCAAGCATGAAGCAAAGAAGTATATATGGGATGACCCCATGTTGTTGAAGAGAGGGGTGGATGGACTCTTGAGAAGATGTGTTCCTAATGAAGAATTCCAAGATGTGCTCTCAATGTGCCACTCATCCCCTTGTGGTGGTCATATGAGTGCTCAAAAGACCGCTTCCAAGGTTTTGCAATGTATGCTCTTTTGGCCGTCTCTATTCAAAGATGCTTGGCAATTTGTTAAGAATTGTGATAGGTGCCAAAGGACAGGGAACATATCACGGCGCGATGAGATGCCCCAAAATCCTATTCTTGAACTTGAAATCTTTGATGTTTGGGCAATTGACTTCATGGGCCCTTTCATCTCATCCCAAGGAAACCGGCACATTCTAGTTGCCGTTGATTATGTCTCCAAATGGGCGGAAGCCGTGGCATCTCCCACCAACGACTCAAGGGTGGTCATCAATTTGTTCAAGAAAGTCATCTTCCCAAGATTCGGTGTTCCTAAGGCAATCATAAGTGATGGAGGCTCACACTTCAAGCACCATGCATTCAACAAGCTTCTTTCAAAGTACGGTGTATCTCACAAGCGAGGCCTTGCTTACCACCCCCAAACAAGTGGTCAAGCGGAGGTCACAAATAGGGAGTTAAAAGTCATCTTAGAGAAGACTGTTGCTAGAACAAGGAAGGATTGGTCCAGTAAGCTCATTGATTCATTGTGGGCATATAGGACCGCCTTCAAGACTCCTATAGGGACTACCCCCTATAAGCTTGTTTATGGGAAGAATTGCCATTTACCCGTAGAGATGGAGCACCGAACGCATTGGGCAATCAAGCAAATCAACTTTGATCTCCACAGTGCGGGTGAGCAAAGGCTTCTAGAGCTTCATGAGTTGGAAGAGCTGAGAATGAATGCATATGACAGTGCAAGCCTCTACAAAGCAAGAACCAAGGCATGGCACGATGCTCGAATTTCCAAGAAGGAATTTGTGGAAGGACAAAAGGTCCTGCTCTACAATTCAAGACTCAAGCTCTTCCCCGGGAAATTGAGATCTAGATGGAGCGGTCCATTTCAAGTGTCCAAAACCTTTCCTTATGGCTCGGTTGAGATTTTCAATGACAAGTACCCTCCATTCAAAGTGAATGGGCAGCGTCTCAAGCCATACTATGAGGGTCAGCTAATTGAGAAGCCAGAAAATTTATCTCTCATTGATGTTTCCAAATCACCATGATTCCGTGTGAAGTACGTCAAGCTAGTGACGTTAAAGAAGCGCTTACGGGAGGCAACCCGGTTTCTAACCTCTTTGATTTTATTTTCTTTCAAATCGCTTGAACTAATCCACCTAACGCTCTTCCCAATCAATTCTGATGCAGGCGTGATTGCGTGTGTCCACGAGAAAAGAAAGGCAAGAGCAAAGCAGAAAAATTAAAAAAGAGAGGAATTTTGAAATTTGTGCTCGGATGAATTCTAAAGAAACAGAACCTCAGCGCGATTTGAACGCGGCTGTAGCGCGATCCGCAGCAGCATTAAAGCGCGGGCGCGCCTGGTTTCGTCGCGGGCGCGCAATTTTTATGAATGAAAATTTCTCCAATTCCAGGGAGTTGGAGCGATTTTATCGCGGCTGAAGCGCGGCCCGCAACAGCAGTAAGGCGCGGGCGCGCCGTTTTTGTGAATGTAAATTCTCCAATTCCAGGGAGTTGGAGCGATTTTATCGCGGCTGAAGCGCGGCCCGCATGAGCAGTAAGGTGCGGGCGCGCCTGGTTTCTTCGCGGGCGCGCCTGGTATACGCTTGAAAATTACTTCCATTCCAGGAGGCAGGAGCGATTTGGCCGCGATTGCAGAGCGGCTCGCGTTTTAAAGAAGGCGCGGGCGCGTCTATTATTAGCGCGGGCGCGCTTTAGTTTTACTGATTTCCAGGAAGTTGGAGCGATTTAGGCGCGATATAGGAGCGGCTCGCGTTTTCTATAAGGAGCGGGCGCGCCTTAATCGGGAGCGGGCGCGCCTTTTCTGGATATCAGAAAAAAAAAAAAAATACGGTGGCTTCTTATATTCCCGCAATTTCCAAATCCTCACAAACATAAACCAAACCCTCTTTGCCTTTCTCTCTCTTCGCGGCCGCTCCTCACCACCATAGCCAAGATCATCTTCTTCCACCTTCATAAATCAATCATTCTCAAAATATAAACCACATCAATCATCCTCAAGCTTCAATCAATCATCCTCTCCGTTTGTTCATCTTCAAAGGTAGCAATTGGGCATCAAGGGCACAACCGCAACGAACCCCCCCCCCCCCCTTCCTACTCAAATCCTTCACCAAATCGACACCAAAACAGCAATCTTCCGCATAAAGGTAAAGGTATTCGATCTCCTTAGTTAATTATTCTCTTGGATTAATTTTAAGTAAGGATTTTGATTATCTTAGGTTATTAGCGAAATTTGGTTGATTATTGTTGAAATTATTGCTGGATTCTGTTGAACTTGTTGTTGTTGGTTAGTATCTTAGGCTATATTCGTTGCGTGGTTGGATTATTATTGCTTGTGAACAGGTACATTGTAGTTTTGTGGAGGTTAAGGGTGGAAATAGCCGGAGTTGGCTTTGAAAAGGAGTGAAAAAAAAAAAAAAAAAAAAAAAAAAAAAGAGGTGGGCAGTCATGAGTCTAAGAATTGGGAAGAAGAGAAAAACTGCAAAGTCGGGACAATCGTCCCAAAACCAAGAGTCAGACCAACCCAATGCCTTACCCACCCTAAAATTTTTACACAAAAGCCACTCCTCCATACACTCGGAAATGCAAAAACGTAAGTTGCGACCTTCTAGACACTACCATCGTGGAGACATGATAAAACTCGGTATTAATGATGATTTGTGGATTCTTTTTTACAACCTTCGATTAGGGTCATTCATAAACTCCTCATTCATGACCTACAAAGAACCCACATTAGAGTTTTTCTCGTCTTTTCAAGTGGATAGTCTAGAAAATGACGACTTTCGAATTTCTTTCCAACTCTTCAACAACCCCCACACCATGTCATTGGCAGAGTTCAACCGAGCCCTCGACCTTCACCCCGATGCCGACATTCATTACCCTCTATATGAGAGCTTTGGGGAGTATAGTTGGTACGCTTGGTGGCGTTCCATTTCAGGCAAAAATGAGTTTTACACCCGGACTTCCATAGCCAGTGAGATTTGGCACCCTGCCCTTAGGATCCTACACCGTTTATTAGGGTATTCTATCATTCCTAAGCAGGACCTAGGGAAGCTGACTAAGGAAGAGGTCCTTTGCCTATGGATAGCCACAAAGGCAGAGCATGCTTAGAGGTTGAATTTGGGTTTCCTCTTCATGCAAACCTCCCAAGCCATAGCAAAGGGGAAAAAGCCAGGGGAGATACACTGCGGGGCGATGGTCACTAGACTGGCCACCAAATTAGGTTACACTGACCTTCTACCTCTATGCACGGCCGTAGGTAGTAGTGGGGATATTTACCTTGATTTGGACCAGCTTCGCCGTTCTGATTTTATTACCCCCACGGCGAACCCCAATGCTTTTAGGTGGCTAGTTAGAGGAGCCCACCATTGTTTCCTCCCCAAGCCTCACTTCACTTCTCTCACGCGTCAGTCCCCTAATGTGTGGAGAGTTTTGAGAGATAGCGGGCGAGTGCCCGATGTCGATGGGGACGATGAGGTTGGAATGGGTAATGAGGAGGAGGTTCAGGAGGAGGAGCAGCAGCAGCAGCCGGTTACCCAGCAACCCGCAGGTACAGGTACATTTCAGCTATCTGATATAGCTAGGCAGTTGCAGGCAATTTACGAGTCACAGCAAGGCCACCATCTGCAGCAGCAGGCCCTCTATGACTCCGCTGTGGATAGAGGAGAGATTGCCCCCCCCCCCCCCGTGAACTACCCCAATTGGCCGCCTCAGCACGGCCCTGTTCCTTCTTGGGGGGGACAATCTCCCCACTTACCCCTACTGGCAAGGTCCTTCCGAGCCTAGTAGGGAGCTCCGCAGCTTCCCAGAGGACGGGCAGTACGATTATCGTGTGCCCGGCGGGTGTGACTTTAGAGGGGACCCTGCGTACCCCTATGCACATCCTGATCACCCCGCCCCTCTGTACTCTCCATCCGAGGACACTCCCTCTGATCCTTTGCCTAGTTGGCAAGAGGATCTTTACAGAGGTCACTACGGTTGGCCGCCGGGCTTTGACGGTGGTTGGGGCCTTTTCGGCCCCCCTAGTGGCTTCACTTATGACGAGCCGCCACGTCGGTCTGGCTCACCTAGTGAGCCCGGCTCTAGTGGCCAGTAGGCTGCGTCCTTGAGTATATCTCTCTCCCTTGTTTTTGTACGCTTATTTTGATGAGTTGGAGATATACTCTTGGTAGGGAGTGACTTGGTTGGGATTCTTACTTGCTCGCCTGCCGGTCTTTCATTGTTTTCCCTGTACCTTCATGCTGCTGATTCTACTGAGTTACATGACTGTTTTCTTTGGTTGACTTTGCCCCTGTTCACTAATACTGTTGATGAGTTTTTGATATGGTTTTGATGATGATGCTGCTTTGGGGACGCTTCTCTCGGTTTGATGGATACCGCTGAGTCCGCCCCCCGTTTTCCCTGTCGATAATGATGATTACTGGAATTCGCCAACATGGCGATTCACCAGTGCAGGTATGTATTTATGGCTTGATGATTTTTGAGGTAATGTTGATTTTGGTGAAGATCTAGAAATTTTGTCAAGGGTAGATTAGTTTATAGCGAAAAAAAAAAAAAAAAAAATTTAATTTGACTTGCGTTCTTGAATGTCTTTATTCCTAAGGATTAAGAGTTTCCGCGTTCTTGGATTGCCATTGGTTGACTCTAAGATATGTCTATGCTAAGGTAGTTGCTAGAACTCGTAAGGCCCACCGAACCCAAATTCACTTGTTTGTGGTAAGATGGCGTTGCCCTCTTTGGGGGATTTGAAGCCCTAAAGGTAGTTTTTGTAACCCATGTCAGATTTATTGTTCAAGCCTCCACCACTTATTGTATGAGCGGCATAGGATCCTTACCAAGGCATGCTTCGATCGAGAACTTGTTGTCTAGCTACCCGAGATCGCGACCGAACTATATCTAAGGACGATAAAAGCATTTTCTTCGGTGACTATTTTGCTTTTCTAGGTTTATCTTTCCTTTTGTTGCTTCTTGATAAATTATATATTTTTTTTTTCTTTTTGCGTTTGCCCCTTGCTAGCCATGATTGAGCCTGCACCTCTTTGTTCATAAACACATTCAAACCCCATGACCTTTTATTTCACTTTTCGCCCAATGACTTGTGAAGTTTGAGACATGATAGTTTGTAATGATTTAAAATCGGAAAGTTGCAAGGTGATGGTTTGGAATTTGAAATAACAAGCAAGGACAATGGAAGTTCCCCATAAAAAAAAAAAAAAAAAAAAAAAAAAAAAAAAAAAAAAAAAAAAAAAAATTGTATATAGTTTGAGCATTGAGGGCACTGCTCATTTCAAGCTTGGGGGAGAGGTTCTACGCATTTTGTATATACTTTTGTGAGTTTGTGCTGAATAAGCTTGGGGGAAGATGTATTTTGTTTGGAAATTGGTGATATTCTACTTTGTTATGAGAATTGGCGACATCTTCTGCTTCACAATTAGGATTTACCACCAAATTTTCATATATACTTATTTTATTTTATTTATTTATTTATTTATTTCTTTCCTCACCCTTACCTCCTAGCCTGCATTACAACCCTAAGTCCTTTTAACTTGGATTGGTTGAGTCACTAGTCGGTGGAGGGAGCTAGATTTCAAGCATATGGAGAGAGCATGACTTGGTAAGATGTCGGGTCACCCTTGTTTCATTTGTTCCGGCTCCTTCGTGGAGTCATGAGATACTACCTTGAAGGGTGGATTTGAATCCAGATGAGGGAACGCGGTAAGAATGTATGGAATGCGGGTGGAGTGGAGCATATTAGAGTTCTCTATGCTTAGAATAACTTATCTTTCAATCAACCATTGGCATCCAAAAATGTGTTTACTCTTAGTACCTAGAAAGATTGTCATCCATCTATGCTTGTTTGTAGTTGATTTTCTTCTTTATTTGCTCCTTTGTTTTGGTTTGTCTTGAGCATGTCGCCAAGAGTTGTGGGTTAAACTCTTTGGAAACCCCCACGAGAGCATACTCGTCCTCATTGGCGACTTTGAGGTTTAAATGGCTTGTTGTTTATGTTAAAAACAACCGTGATTCCTACGAAAGTGAGTTAGTGTAAATTCCTTCCCCCCCTCTTTTTATTTTATTTTATTTTATTTTATTTTATTTTTATTTATATTGCTTGTGTTTGGATAATCGTTTCTCAATCTTCTTTGCCTTTAGCTTTGCTCGAGGACGAGCAAAGGTCTAGCTTGGGGGAATTTGATGAGTGACATTTATGTCGCTCTTAGGATAGTCTTTTCTAGTAGTTTTAGTAATAATTCAGTTCATTTTAGTATGTTTTTGCTATGATCCTCCTATTTCGAGTATTCTACCTTTGTGGCGCGTAATGTGTATTCATGTGGTTTAGGTAGTCTATACTCCCCTCCCCTTTCGTTGTATCACGCCTTGCCTTCCTGTTCCATGATTGCAGGCGTATGCTGTTGATTCAGAGATGGAAGGGATAAGGGCAAAACAGGAAGAAATCCAAACCAGACGAATGGCGCGGGCGCGCAACCAAAGGAGCGGGCGCGCATCTATAGAGCGCGGGCGCGCTGATGAGCGGGATCAACCATTAAATACCCTCTTTGGAGCGGGCGCGCATTTCTAGGAGCGGCCGCGCCATCATTTAACGCGCGGGCGCGCCACTGTTGGGCGCGGGCGCGCCTCTCTGCTGCTGATTCAAATCCCGATTTCAGCCCAAGTTAAAAGAAAGAAAAAAGCAAAAACGGCTAAGAAGGGGGAGGAAAAGATAAAAAAAAAAAACTAGCATAGAAACCCAAGGAGAGAGCTCAAAAATATCAATTTCTAGGTCTTTGTTTTAGAAAAATTTTGTATTGAACAATCATATAGCTTTTAGTGTAATTCTCATTGTCTATCAACATTAGTTTTACTTTTAGTTTTTGAAGAAGTAATTTTGCAACATTGATGTATGGTCAAGCTTGGAGATTGAAGATTGAATGATGTGTGGCTCTTTATTTGGATTTCAATGAAGGTTTTGGTATATTTCTCTATTGTCTCTTGCTTTTATGATTAAAGCTTCTACTCTTGTTAATTTAGTTGATAAAAACTTTGTCTTTCTTACCATTTCATTGGTTATAATGTTGCTTAGCATGATTGTAGTTGTAGTTATGACTAGTGAGTAGTTTCTTGTTGCTAGGGGTTTGGTGAAGATATACTTTGAGTTTGATGTATGTTAGGCTAGGTTAATTTGGAATATTTGTGATTAAATCTTCCTTGTGCTTATACTTATTAGTCACTCCATGTTTATGGCCATATGCATGTTGTGGTTGAATGACGTGAACTAAATCGTGACGATAGTGCGATTTAGGAATAGTCATTAGGTGATTGATTATTGCATGACCTTAGCTTGTATGCCTTACGACGATAGTGTGAGCGTATGTTAGCTAGGAAGGCTCTTAATCCCGATAGGTGATTAGAGAGTATTCTTGATATTGCCTTGTATGAGTCGCTTGGGTTACATGTAAACCTATTTTCCGATGCCTAACTTCGTTGAAATCAAAGCATGTTTGATCCTTCCCCCTAGTACCTATTTTAATTGTTGTTCTATCCCCTTTAGTCATTACTTTACCCACCACACTTCTTGATCGAATTAGATTAACATTAGGAGATAAATAGCGGTGCTTAATCGTTTCCCTGTGTTCGACCCTTAACTTGCCTCTATACTCTTTTAGTTGCATGTTTAGGACTACAAATATCATTTGATAGAGGTGTCTTAGTGACGACCTAAAATACCGCCTGTCACACGCACGCACAGCACTGCTGGCTGGTGCGTAGTGCTGGCCTTGGTCACTCGCACATACCGCATAGATAGCATGTGTGCTGCTAGCGAGCCACGCATGCTGGGCACTACCTTGCTAGCCACACGCACATGGCGATGCTGCCTAGTACAGCACTATGTGCTGCGATGAGCGATGATAGGCCTTGCCTAGCGCAAGCGCCTAGCATGAAAGCAAGGCCTAGCCTTGCGATGCTTGGGCGCATGGCTTGCTAGCATATGCGCAAGCACCTAGCACGCATAGCATGCTAAGCTTGCGATGAACTAGCCTAGCCTATCACTCACATGGCTAAGCCAATGTGATGCTACGGCTATGGTCGTACTTGTTGCTTGTGATTTTGCGACGCTCGGTCTCGACGCCCTAGGCTCGATATCTGACGTCTGTGTTCATAAAACTCCGACGACTCATCGGATCCTTCGGATTGATTCGTCGTCTCGGATCGGTTGTTCAATTAGGTTCGACCCGAAGGGTTCAGTTAAGATTAAGCTGTAATATTAATTGTACCTTAATATTACTGATCGGAAGCGGCCTCCACCTAGGCATTTTGATCACTTGACCTTACTGAAGAATTAGCTCTGTAATAATTCTGAACCCTTTATTAGAATAATAGACTTGTTGGAAGGACACCATTCTTTCAATCTCCCACTTGTCTTTCCGGACAAGTGTGCATACAACGTATAGCCCATTTCCTATGTCGCTTAATGTCTCTTCGTGAACCATAAGGTAAGATTTTTTGTCATCCTTACTACGTTCAGAAGTGTTTCTCAAACTCCGAGTTCGACTGTCAATAAGCAAATGAATTCTAAAATCAATCTTAGTACGACCATGCATTTTCACAGTCTCGCTCTTCGAGCGACCTTATAAACAACAAAGATATGTTCGCTATTGTTAATAGGGGGACATTCTCGGTCTTGTACTGTATGTTTCTCTTACTAAGAGGACCTAATCTCTCGAGTATTCCCGTTATGATCCCCAGTTACGGCAGACGTTAGGCAACATCAAAGAGACTATTACTCAAACAAGAAAACTTCACAATACTCATGGTTGAGGAAACAGGTTCCGATAGCTATAATGAGATATGTACTTATGACAATTTTGAATCTCTTAAAGTACTCTCATAGGTCTATCCAGTGCAGTTCTAAACTAGCACCTGTCCAAATGATTTGTGACCATTACGTCCTTGCAGTACAAGAAACGGTGCTGTAAATCATACTACACAATAATCTCTGGTGGTCATCAATCGTCCATCAGTTAGATGACCTTGATTAGGGATAATTTTCGATTTAAATATTCAATGTTCACTTAACAGGTGTTTCTTTATCCAAGACATGGTCTTGATACCCTGTTTTTGAATATTTCCATAAATCGAATGGACCTATTATTTAGTTCTAAACCATAATTAATTAGCAATGGAGTGAATAGAAATATAAAATTCATTACTCCATAAATTAATGGTTACAATACAGTGTCTTACATTAAAACGACTAGTTTAATTAAAACACATGTACAGGGAATTTCAAAGCCAAACTCCAACGTGCTTGATTCCCATTGCCTCAATGTTTTTGTTGTGCTTCACTTGAGGTAGAGGTTTAGTCAAAAGACCGGCCACATAATCATCCGTTCCGATCATGCAAATTCCGATTTCACCTTCGGATTTCCATTCCCTTATCATGTGAAATCGCCTTTGGACATATTTGACCTTCTGGTGTTCTCTTGGCTCTCTAGCCTGAGCGATAGCTCCATTCTTGTCATAATAGAGATCTATCGGATCCTTGATGGAGGGTACAACACCAAGTTCACTTACGAACTTGCGAATCCAAGCAACCTCCTTAGCGCCTTCTGAAGCTACCAAGTATTCGGCTTCTGTTGTAGAATCTGCAGTGGTGCTTTGCTTGGCACTCTCCTAGCTAAAAGCTCCTCCATTTAGGCAAAATATGTACCCTGACTGTGACTTGAAGTCGTCTCTGTCAGTCTGGAAGCTAGCGTCGGTGTAACCTTCAACAACCAAGTCTTTGTGGCCACCATGGACCAGGAATTTATCCTTGTTCCTTTTCAGGTACTTCAGGATATTCTTGGCCGCAATCCAATGCGCCTCTCCTAGGTCTGATTGGTATCGGCTCGTAGCGCTTAAAGCATACGATACATCTGGCCTGGTACATATCATGGCATACATGATCGATCCAATTAGCGAAGCATATGGTATCTGATTCATTCTCTCTCGCTCAAAAGGTGTTTGCGAACACTGTTTCTTGCTGAGAGTCACGCCATGGGACATGGGTAGGTGCCCTATTTTGGCATTCTCCATGGGACATGTAAGTACTCTAGCTCAATCCAATCATCCTCTTAGATCTATCCCTATACATCTTTATGCCCAATATGTATTGTGCCTCTCCTAAGTCCTTCATTGAAAAGCACTTTCCCAACCAGCCCTTTACGGACTCTAGTAATTTTGTGTTGTTTCCAATGAGCAGTATGTCATTGACATACAGGACTAGGAATGCGATGTCGCTCCCACTGACCTTCTTGTAGACACAAGACTCATCTGGATTCTTGAAAAAACCAACTTGCTGATGGCTTCATCAAATTGCAGATTCCAACTTCTACTTGCCTGCTTCAGTCCATAAATGGACTTCTTAAGCTTGCATCCCTTTCTAGCGTTGCTTGGATCAACAAAACCTTCCGGTTGTGTCATATAAAAGGTTTCTTCCAAAATCCCATTTAGGAAGGCGATTTTGACATCCATTTGCCGTATTTCATAATCGTAATATGCAACAATCGCTAGGATAATCCGGACAGACTTTAGCATTGCAACAGGTTAAAAGGTGGATTTGTCTATAACCTTTTGCCACCAGTCTAGCCTTGTATATTGATACATGTCCAGCTTTGTCTGTCTTCAATTTGAAGATCCATTTGTAGCCGATGGGTGTGTAATCCTCGGGCAAATTCACCAAGTCCCAGACTTGATTTTTTCAGACATGGAGTCCATCTCGGATTTCATGGCCTCATGCCGTTTAGCAGAGTCGGGGATCGTCATAGCTTGTTTGTATGTCGCTAGCTCATCACCATCCATAACTAGGATGTCCTGATCATCGGTTAAGACAATACCAAGGTATCTGTCTGGTTGAGATCTTGGCCGTTGCAACCTACGAAGGGTAATGGGTTGAGAATTTACATTGTTTGTTTGATTCTGACCAATCTTCTCAGCTACTTCCAAAGCACTTAGATTGTCAGTTTTATCAGGTTGACATTGTTGCTCGTCCTCTTGAACTTCTTTGAGTTCGATTTTCCTCCCACTTGTCATTTTGGAAAGGTGTTCCTTCTCTAAAAAGACACCATCACGAGCAACAAACACTTTATTCTCGGATTTATTGTAGAAGTAATATCCTTTGGTTTCTTTTGGGTAGCCCACAAAGAAACACCTGTCTGATTTGGGGTGAAGTTTGTCCGAAATTAATCGTTTGACATATGCTTCGCATCCCCTAATCTTGAGAAAAGACAACGTAAGAGGTTTCTTAGTCCATAATTCATTTGGAGTCTTTTCAACAGCTTTTGACGAGCTCGGTTGAGAGTTATTGCCACGGTTTGTAGCGCATGTCCCCAGAAAGAGATAGGAAGTTCAGTAAGACCCATCGTTGATCGAACCATGTCTAAGAATGCCATTTTCTTTCAAGTGATCGTCGAATTCATGGCTCAAATATTCGCCACCTCGATCCGATCGAAGTGATTTTATCTTCTTGCCAAGTTGTTTCTCAACTTCACTCTAAAATTCTTTGAATTTCTCAAAGGATTCAGATTTATTCGACATAAGGTAGACATAACCATATCTACTAAAATCGTTGGTGAAAGTGATGAAATATATGTAACCTTGTCTTGCGGGTGTACTCATTGGTCCACATCCATCCGTGTGTATTAGACCTAATAAGTCACTTGCCCTTTCTCCCTACTTGGAGAACGGCTGTTTTATCATCTTGCCTAATAGACATCCTTCGCAATTTTCAAACTACTCTAAGTCGAATGAGTCAAGTACACCTTCTTGTAGAAGTTTCTTGATGCGTTTGACGTTAATATGGCCAAGACGACAATGCCACAAGTAGGTCTGATTCGACTTGATGGTCTTAGCCTTTTTGGCGGTGTCATTAATGTTGTAAACATTTTTTTGTCTAGAGAAAGCACATACAGACCATTTTCTGAATATGCCTTACCATATAAAAAATTGTTGAAATAAAATGAACAACTATTGTTCTTAATTCGAAATTAAAAACCTTTGGCGTCCAACGCTGAAATTGAAATAATGTTTTTGGTAACTCTAGGAACATGATAACAATTGTCAGGTTCTAAAATAAGCCCAGAGGGCAAAGACAAAGTGAGAGTTCCAACGGAAACGGCAGACATCTTGGCTCCATTGCCGACCCAAAGCTCGACCTCTCCCTTCTCTAGCCTCTTATTTATCCTTAGTCCCTGAGCATTGGAACAAAGGTGTGAGCCACATCCGGTTTCTAATACCCATAATGTTTTTCTATCAAAGTTTAAGTCTATAACAAAAATACCTGATGAGAGGCAACGTTGTTGTTCTTCTTATCTTCCTTGAGCTTGAGGCAGTTCGGTTTCCAATGTCCCTTTTTCTTGTAGTAGAAACATTCAGAGACGGATTTGGAAGAAGCTACCTTCTTGTCCTTGCTGCTCTTGGCAGTGTTTGACTTAGGCGGAAAATTCTTCTTTTTTCCTATAATGCTTTTCTTATTGCCCGGACGCTTGAATGGCTTGCCCTTCCTCACCATGAGCATGTCATGCTTGCCCTTTTCCTTGAGGGTTTGCTCAGCTTGTTTCAACATACCATGAAGCTCAGTGATGGTTTTCTCCATGCTATGCATATTATAGTTCATCTTGAACTGATCATAGCCTTTGTGAAGCGAGTGGAGAATGATGTCAATTGCCATCTCGGTTGAATACCCAACATCAAGCCTTTCCATGTTCTCAAATAATCCAATCATTTTGAGGACATGCGGGCTGACTGACTCTCCTTTCTTGAGCTTACTCTCAAGGATCTGCCTGTGGGTTTCGAACCTTTCAGTTCGGGCCTGCTCTTGGAACATATTCTGCAATTCAGAAATGATCTCAAAAGTCGTCTCCTTTTCAAAGAAAGTCTTCAGAAGCTCTGGAGACATAGTGGCCAACATGATACATTTGACATCCCGATTGGCACTTTGCCATCGGTTAAGGGCAGCTTGAGTAACCTCCTCATTGGGAGTATCGGGTATTTCCTCATCAAGGACGTATTCCTTTTGCTCTTGCATAAGTACAATGCGCAGATTTCTTTACCAGTCAAGAGAATTTGGCCCGCCCCCAACTTCTCCTTATCGAGAATTGAGCGTAAAGAGAATTGGTTGTTGTTTGAGTTACTTGCAGACATTGTTTTACAATTAAAAGAATTTGAAATGAAAAACCATTCATATAATCAATAAGTTTGAAATTTAAAAGCGTTCATGCAAATTTTCAATCTTATTGAGCATTTTATCCACGCATTAATAATTTGTCCCTTTTAGGCGAGAATATCAGGATTCCGAGATCCCAAAAATCAAAAAGTGATTAAGCATGCTTTAGCTTGTCTTAACACTAGATATTTTCGGGTAAGCAATCCAATTTCTAATAGCTCTAAGCTACTCTCGGTTTGATAAAACGTCGCATCTAATGCATTCTTGACATTTAATCTCTTTTGCCACGACATCTAAGGACTCCTTACTGATATCGTTGAGCTTAACCAAGACCAACTCGTATACCTAGTATACCTTACGTTCCTAGGGAAGTAGTGATGCCTCGCTTTGGCCTAGCCCATCACGTACGCGCATTAGTTCGGTAAGTGTTGTTTTTAGAACGACAAATTTTAGCTCAATATTTTAAGGGATCTAAGGTTACATATATATATATATATATATGTATATATATACATATATATATATATATATATATATATATATATATATACATATATATATATATACATATATATATATACATATATATATATATATATATATATATATATATATATATATATATATATATATAAGGCATAAAGCATTTGGCAACTAGCATGACCCCTTGAAATCTTCAAATCTTCAAGGGTCTTCATCTTGGCTCGTCTTCTTAGTAACGCCATCTTGAGACATCTCCGGCAAGAAACTAATTACTAGTTACTACGACTAAGATTAATCTAAAGTGCAAAAATACCTAACCGTAAGCAGACCGTATTTAGATTTACAAAAATACGTAACGGAACGCAGTCCATATTTTCTATCCTATTCGGGTCCCACTAGTTGCCATTTTCTCAAAATCTGTTTTGAAACAATCTTTCATTCACCCATTCACTATTTGTGAATGGCCCATGCATTTTACGAGCTAAAACAAGTAAACACGCAAAACTAGTAACTAACTTAGGTGGTCAATTTGATTAACGCGCCTAATTAAAACTAGTCAAAGTTGTTTAATAAATTATGTTTTACTAAGGTGAAATTTGTTCACGTAATTAGCTAAGCTCCCACTAAATTCCGCATTCAACTTAATCAATCCAATTAATTAAGCCGGTTAACCCAAATTTGTCAAAATCAAAATTTTGCAGGAGCCGAAAAATCGAGGTCTAACTTCGTTAAAATAATTACATAAATATTTTAAAACGGCAAAATTTTCGCAAAACGCATAGCCCGAATTTAAGCAAAAAACATCCCACTCGTATCGTTGTGGGTTGCACACCATGGCTGCTAGGCAGCCCATGGCATGTGCGTGATGCTTGGTACTAGTATGTTGCACCCAGCATAGCACACTACGTTGGCTAGCACCTGCTTCTTGCTACGCATGCTCGCTCGCATGCTGGCGCCTGCAAGCAAGTGGTGGGCTGGCTGGGGCTTGCTACCATGCTGCCTAGCAGCATCCCCAAGCATCCAGCAGCCTAGGCCACTGCCCAAGCACCAGCGCACTAGCATCCCCTCGCCACACAACATCGCCGTTTCGAGGCTTAGCCCCTATGCGCACCATAGGCAGCCACATACGGGTTGCATGGGCAGCAAGGCTAGCCTTGGTGGCGCTTGGGGTTTTCGCCTCGATTTGCGTGCATTTTTTCTCGGAATTTAATGGTGCACAAGCCTAAATTTCCAATATCACCTTGGAATATATTAGGTATATCTTGATGCTTAAAATTGAAAAAGCTATGTCCATAATTAATTTAACCAATATGTAAATTAATAATGGATTTTGACAAATAGGGAGTTGGAAAAATAAACCAATCATCCAATGAAGAATTTTCCAACTTTTAAAATTGTGTAAAATAACAAGATTACATCTTCCAATATGGAGATTGATCAAAAATAATCACAAGCATTTGAACTTTAAGGATTTTAATCAACCAAATATGAAAAAATCCAAATTAGTTCAACATGGAATTTAGAGTCAAGATTCTAACCATTTAAACATTTAAAGATTGTATCTTTAACATGCTAGGAACTTTAACATTACACATTCACATTAAACATTCACTCATTAATGCAATTTATTTGCATAGTTGAGAAAAAAAAGTTTATGCGAAAAAGAACATATCAACTTAAGCATATATTACAACTCCATAATCATGCTTAAAAGATATTTAAATTGCAGTAGATTAGGGATGCAATAATGCATTTAATCTACCCTTGACATGCTTGCTTTAATCAAGGCATAAAAGATTTAAAATTTTCGTTGAAAACGAAAATACCCTCAAATAATAGGTTTCTGGTTCGAATTTGGCTTCTAGACAGTCGATTCCACCCAAAAAACACTATTTTGAGCCAAAATCCGAGTTCTTAGGCCAAAAACTGAAAAAAACAAGATTAAAACTATTTTAAAAACGTACTTCTAATCTAATTAGAAAAGCAGAACCAGAAATTAAATCTACTTTAAAATACCTTAATTAATAAATAATTGCAATAATTTAAAGGAGCACGGCTCTGATACCGCTGTAGGGTTTCGTAGAGGCCTACTCTACGCGGAAGGAAACCCACCAAGACCCGCCCCGATAACTAAAGCAATTAAAGCATGCAAAACATAATTAATACACAATTAATAGAAAAGGGAGAAAAAATTATACCCTAGACGCGTGCTTCGCTTACCAAAAGAGCTCTTACTTGAACCCCGCAATCGCAAGGTCTCCGACGGCTCGTACCCACGAACCCTGACCCGAGCGATCCAAGTCCCGAAGGTTAGTCGAGACCCGATCAAATAAAAAGGGAGTTTTACGAACTTAAGGCTTTCTCAACTATTGGAGATACCTTTTGAGTTCTACTCAAGTTGTGTATTCTCAAAATCCCAACCAAGGGGTATTTATAGAGAATGGGGACTTGAATCCCATTTCATGATCAATGTGGGATCATGTGCAATTGCACTAATTTATTTAATTCCAAAATAAATTACTAAGGAAATGCAATAACATAGCAACAAGTGGCAAGAGGAGAAAATGGGTTAGGTGAGGACCATATCCCATGGGGGGACCATTGCCTTGCTCCCCAAGGGAAGCCTTGAGGCCTTGGTCCCTACCTCTCTTAAACCGCCACTCACAAGGGCAGCTAGGCAGGCAGCCAGCTAGCACACCAGCACGCATTGGCCTTGCACGTCAAGCATATTCCTGCTGCGAGCTGCTAGGCGCTGAGTGCTGCCTGGCGTAATGCTGGCGCCTGGGCTACACACGCACGCACAACACTGCTGGCTGGTGCGTAGTGCTGGCCCTGGTCACTCGCACACACCGTCTAGACAGCATGCGTGCCGCTAGCGAGCCACGCATGCTGGGCACCGCCTTGCTAGCCACACGCACAAGCACGCTATTGCTTGGTGTTGTGCTACCGATGCACACGCACATGGCGATGTTGCCTAGTACATCACTATGTGCTGCGATGAGCGATGCTAGGCCTTCCCTAGCGCTAGTGCCTAGTATGTAAGCAAGGCTGGTTAGAGCGGATTAGATTAGGTCGTTGAAATAACTATGCCTCTACCAAAAAATATTTTTATACCTAAACCTACACTAGACAAGTCTAATGGTAAGTAATGGGTCGATCCATAGAGACGGCTAAACTATCGTCAACACTACCACCAACTAAGCTAGGTCAAAGGAGATATGAGGGGTGGATTAAAACAAAAGATGACAGCTAAATAACTACGGAATTAGAACCTAAGAAATACAGTCACTAGGAAAGGGGTATCAAGCATAATTAATGTGACGAGCACAAGCATAGCAATAAGCATGGACATTCGCAATAAAATACAAGGGGCAACTCTTAATCATCTAGGTCTCTCCCGAGCATGCTACACAATTAAACACCCAATCTCGGCCAAAGGCTTGTGATCAACTCAAGGGGTTCTCTTCTACCTAAATAGCTCTTTTCCAAGCAACTAAATAGGGTAGCAATTAAATAATGCATTCAATTAGCCAAAGTGAAAGCAAGTATTAACACACCTCAATGAGCACTTCCAAATCATCAATAAATAACCATACACACCGATATACTAGCACTAATCAAGCGCAAACAAACACTATTGATTATCTAATCGATCAAGTAGATGAAATTGGAGATTTGCCTAACAATCTAGGTCACTCTCGCACACACTAGGCCATTAGACTCTCAACCCCACCTATGAGGTCGTGGTCAACCAAGCAACGAAATTCTTCTATTAAACTAGCTCACTCTCGCACAACTAGCATAATAGCGATTAAATCATGATATCGATTTGGCTAAAAAGACACCAAGCATTAAGCCCTTCATTCTTCGTTCAATACACCAACAATCCCCATCAAACCATCAATAAAGTGTTCATTTTGCACATTAATCAACAATCATCCCTAACCCTAGCTAGGAAACTAAACTAACATGACTAAATCAACAAGACAATGAAACTAATACAAACTAAACTAAAATGAACAACTAACATTAACCAATAAAGAAGAACAATGAAGAAACTTAGAACAAGAACAATGAAGAACAAGGGAAAAGCAACAAAGAGGAATTATTGAAATAATCAACTACTCTAAACATTCAATAAATCAAAGAAAGCAATAAGTAAAGAAAGCAATAAAATTGAGATAGAGTTTAGAGTGCTCATTGAAGTATTGAAAAGGAATCCAAAACATTGTCACATTTTGCATCTTCAACCTCCTCAATCCACCATTGAAGCTCTTCATTTTCTCTCTCTAAACTACTCTTAAACTAAATTACAAAATAAAGATTAAAACTAAATCTAAGCCCTAATCTAAGTGGTGAAATGATGGAGAAAGCAAAGGGGTTTCATCCCCTCAAGGAGGAGAGAAGACCCCAAAAACTCCCCCCCAAGTCTAAATAAGGTCATGCTATTTAAATTACAAGAATAGAAAGATGAAAATCCGTTGAAAAAGACCCAAATAGCCGCGCCCGCGGTGGAGTTTGCCGCGCCCGCGGTAGCTGCGCATCCTGGCAGTGTCGTGCAGATTCAGACGTCCATAACTTCTGTTGTAGAAGGCTTATTGGGACGTGAAACCTACCATTGGAAAGCCCTTTAAGTCTAGTTTTTAACCCATTTTGAATCACTTCAATCTGATTTGTAGAGTAAAAGTTATGGCTGAAAGAGTAAGCAAGGGTCTGTCTGCTGCGAACTTACGGATTTTCACTATCCCCTTCGCCGCGCCCGCGGCTTATTGGCCCGCGGGCCTTCTGGCCACGCCCTCTCCAGGTCCTCTCCAAGGCATCTCCAGAAAACTTGGGGAGGTCTTTTGAGGCCTAGAGAGCCTTTTTAAAGGCCTCTTACATGGCTCCATAGCGCTTGACTTCTCGAGGCTCGTGAACGGCTTCCCGAACTTCCCTCTTCTCTCGACTTCCTCCTTTTTTGCCTACAAAACATAAGAAATATACTAAAAGTAGTAATAATAGGCAAATAAGAGGGGATTACGAAGGAATTAGCGTAATGATTGGAAAAACGGGGAAAACTGAGCAAAATAGGCTTAAACAAGCGACAAGCGTAGGGAAATGACATGGAATTGAGGCCTAAATAATGGCATAAATGCCACTTATCAAAGGCCAAGCCTTGCGATGCTTGGGTGCATGGCTTGCTAGCATATGCGCAAGCACCTAGCACGCCAAGCATGCTAAGCTTGCGATGAACTAGCCTAGCCTAGCACTGACATGGCTAGGCCAATGTGATGCTACGGAAATGCTCGTACTTGTAGCTTGTGGTTTTGCGACGCTCGGTCTCGACGCCCTAGCCTCGATATCCGACGTCTTTGTTCGTAAAACTCCAACGACTCATCGAATCCTTCGGATTAATTCATCGTCTCGGATTGGTTGTTCGAATGGGTTCGACCCGAAGGGTTCATTTAAGATTAAGTTGTAATATTAATTGTACCTTAATATTACTAATCCGCCTAGGCATTTCGATCACTTGACCTTACTGAAGAATTAGCTCTATAATAATTATGAACCCTCTATCAGAATAATACACTTGTTGGAAGGACCCAATTCCTTTCAAATACTCCTCCACATATATAACTCATGTATGGATAGGGTGCTTACCTCATGAAGCTAACATATGCAAACACCTATTTACATAGTTACCTTCATGGTTCCTTAGCTGTCATCATACCTATTAACCATAACTCATCATTGTTCTTGTTCTTCAATTATTGCTTATTATATATTGCTTAAGTTCCTTATTTATATACTTGTCATTGCTCGAGTTCCTTGTATCTTGTTCCAAGCATAACTTGTTCTTTCTATAAACAACATAACAAACACGTTAGATAGATAATAATCATTAGTTTACAATCATTAAAATCTAATTACTCAACACGGTAGGAGCGCCCAGCAGCACCTAGCAGCCCGCAATAATGCGAGACATGCTGGTGCGGGCTGCCAACGCATGCGACTAGCTGGCGGGCACAGCCAAGAGGCTAGGCCGCCAGTGAGGCAGCCTTGGCGCCCAAGGCAGGCCACGCCGGCTGGCGCGCTGCGATTGGCCCAAAGTATGTGGGAACCGTTTTGTGGGTTTGCTTCGGGAGCAAGGGGATGGTGGTCCTCCCCTTGTGGTCCTCACCTAACCCCTTGCTCTCCATGTGAAACTTTTCGTTTGGTGATTCATTTGGCCTTTAAATTTAATCTTATAATTAAATTAAATTTTGTTCTGCCTCTTTACCAACTATCCCACATTGAAAGATGATGGGAATTCTTGAGCACTATTTCCTATAAATACCAATCATTTGACATTGGGAATGAGAGCGTAAGTTGGTGAACTTTAAGGGATCTCCAAAGAGAGAAAAACTTTGTTCTAATAACTCTAGGTTGTTTTGGTCTAGCCCTGACTAAGCTTCGAGGTAAGGACCGGTTTGGTTCGGTAGCGGAGGTGTGAGCCGTTGGAGGTTCTCGCACTTGCAGAACTTGAAGCTTTCAAGACCGAGCTCAAAGGTTGAGTGAAGCACGCTACAAGGCTGAGCATTCTTTCTTTCTCTTCTCCTATGTTTATGTTTATTTTGCATGCTTTTATTTATGTTATAATTATTATGCATGTGATAAGGTTATAGGGTTTTATTTCCGCGTAGTGTCGGCACCGCAAAACCTAACAGTGTGATGACTTCACGGATCTTATGAAGGCATGTCCAAAAGATTGTTACCCACTGCTGCGGATTAACCAATAAGTAGACGCGACAAGTGGGCACGCATTGCTAAGCTTCATGGATGCTTTTTTAGGGTACCACCAAATCAGCCTACACAAACTAGACAGGCAGAAAATTGCATTCATCACTGAAGAGGGAGTGTACAATTACATTGTTATGCCCTTCAGGCTGAAGAATGTAGGGGCCACGTTTCAGAAAACAATGGACAGAGTGTTCATTCACCAGAAAGGGCAAAATGTAGAAGGGTATGTAGACGACTCGATTTTCAAAAGCATCATACAAGCATAACATAGTTTAAACCTGGAAGAAACATTTGCCACGTTGAACAAGTGTCATATCAAGTTGAACCCGAAGAAATGTGTTTTCGGGGTGAGCTCGGGAAAATTCCTTGGCTTCATGGTAAGCGAAAAAGGAATTGATGCCAACCCTGAGAAGGTAGAAGCAGTCCTCAGTCTCCCAGAGCCTAAATGCACCAAAGACATTATGCGGTTGACAGGAAGGATGGCGCTGACCTGCTTTAAATTATCAGTAAGTCAGCGAACAAAGCTTTACTGTTTTACCAGCAGTTGAAAGGAAATAGAGAATTCAAAAGGGGCGAAGCTAAAAAGAAAGCATTTGCAGGGATCAAGGAGAATTTAATCAAGCTCCCCACCATGATCAGTCCGGAACAAGGTGAAAAGCTCCAGCTGTATATCTCAGCCTCGACACAGACTATAGGAGCAGTCCTCTTGGTTGAAAAGAACAAACAGTAGAGACCAGTATACTTTGTAAGTCATGTGCTCACTGAAGCTGATCAGAGATACCCGCTGGTGGAAAAATTAGCTCTTGCGGTGGTTACAATGACAAGAAAGCTGAAACCTTACTTTGACGCACATATAATTCAGATCCTTACGAATCACCCACTGGAGAAAGCTCTGTAGAAAATGGATGCCTTAGGACGGCTGCTGAAGTGGGAAATTGAGTTGTCTGAATATAAGTTCGAGGTCAAGCCCACAGCAGCCATAAAGGCCCAAGCTCTAGCTTATTTCATAATGGAAGCCTCATTCGAAGAAAAGGAAGATGAGGTAGGAACCTCGAAAGTAGCGGTGGACGGATCATCAACTCAAACAGGCAGCGGCGCTAGAATAATCCTAACTTCACCTAAGGGCAATGTGTTTGAGTACGCCATCAAGTTTAAGTTCAAAGCGTCAAACAATGGGGTTGAGTACAAAGTAACGTTGGCTGGATTAAGAATGAGCATCACAGTCGGAGCAATGAAAGTTCACTTGCAGACTGACTCCCAGCTGGTAGCCAGTCAGCTAAAGGGGGAGTACGAGGCCAGAGAGCCTACGATGCTGAAGTACACCACCAAAGTGAAAGAACTAGAAGCTAAGCTGATGCACTTTCAAGTAGACCTGGTCCCCAGAGCAGAAAACTCCTAGGCTGACGTATTATCAAAGTTAGCCAGTTCCACTCTTTAGAGTCTTACAAGGACAGTTATGGTAGAAGTTCTAGAGGAGAGTAGCATTGCTCAAAGTAAACAGGTGAACTGTACCACGCAGCAAGAAGTGTGGTTCTCAGACATATTAGCATATAAAATGCACGACGTGCTGCCAGATGACACAGTAAAAGCCAAGAAGGTCAAGGGGGATGCCAACTGGTACTTTGTGATGAACGGAGAGTTAAACAAGAAATGTTTCTCCAAACCACTCTTGAGATGCATTACAGAGTGGGAACAAGAAGGAACCATGGAAGAGGCACACTCAGGAATTTACGCAAATCATATAGGCGGAAAAGCTCTAGGAGTTGAAGTACTTCGATGAGGAGCATACTGGCCAACATTTACACAAGATGCTTTAGCATATGTCAAAAAGTGTGAGAAGTGCCAGAAGTATTCCCCATTCATCAATAAGCCAATTAACGATTTGACCCCGATTTTCAGCCCGATCCTGTTTGCTTAGTGGGGAATGGACATATTAGGACCTTTCACCACTAGGTTTGCGGGCAGAAAGTACCTTATAGTGGCAGTAGACTATTTCACCAATTGGATCGAGCCCAAGCCCACAAAATACATAAAGGTATCTCAAGTCAGAACATTCATTTGGAAGAATATCGTCACAAGATTTGGGGTGCCGCAGTGCATAGTTTTTTACCATTGTTGTCATTTTGACTGTGATACCATCAAGGACTACTTGGAAGAAATGAACATCAAGTATGCGAGTGCTTTAGTCTGCCAACCGCAGAGCAATGGCAAGGCACAAGCAGCAAACAAGCTGATATTAATAGCCTTGTAGAGAAAACTGGAAGAGTACAAGGGTCTCTGGGCCGACTTGGTGCCGGAGGTGTTTCGGGGTTTTCTGATGTCCTGCGGGAGAGTTACAATTCCGAGACTGGAACCGGACGCCTGTACCTGCAAAACAAACGGGTGCTCCGGATGATTGGAGATCCGCCTCCGACGGTCAAGTTAGTACTTGATTAAGCAGTAATTAATGCGAAAATTAAAGTGATTGGGTCTCTCTAGGTGAGAGTGTTTAATGTGTGTAATCTGCGTCATCTCCCTTAATGAGGATTAAGGGAGGTATTTATAACCTCGGGAAACGTATCAATCTAGGTTTAGGTTAACCTTGGGCTGATTGGGCTTCCCTCGGAAGTTGGGCCTAGGTGGCCGGCTTCTCCATTAGGCATGGAGTATGCCACGTGTCATGACATAATAATTCCAGGGTGGACGAATAAGCGTGTGCCACGTGGAAAGCTCTAAAAGGTCCAAATGGGGGACACTTGGTAGGAACTGATTGGCCCACGTGGCGCATTCCGATTGGTGGGAGCAAAATCCCCTAATCATTTGCCCCTCACAGGTGGCACGTGACTGGTCACGTGTTACCTATGACAGGTGTCGCCCTGTAACAGGCGACGGCCTGCTATAGGTGTCGCCCTGTAACAGGCGACGACCTGCTACAGGTGTCACTCGGCGAGAGGCTGAGAGATTCTCCCGCCAAAATGTTGAATTCTGGAAGTGACCCTTCGCCTTCTCACTTCGCCTATATAAAGGAGTGTTGACTTCGGTCATTTTCACACTTGAAAACTTTGTGAGAGAACATTCGGACCCCTGAACTTGCTCTGACATTTTGGACCCTTTCTGCCCACCGCCTGCTCTAAGAAGCCGACTGCAAAGGATTTTCAGAACTTCATCAATCATCACTCATTCAGGTAACCGTCGGTTCTCTTACTCTTAATTTTCTCTTTACTTTATTCTTTTTTGAAATGGCACCACGGAAGCACATGACACGACCTAGGTTAGTGATCAGCCGGTCACCGGGGACGGCTGAATCTAGGACTAGAAGTGTCGCCTGCCCTTTTCTGGACCCATCTTTGCCCTTTATACAAAGTCCGACTGTATCTGTGTCTATGCAAAGCATGATGGCCAGAACAAAAAAGACTGCCAGGATCTCAAACTCAGACGGCTCCTCCCACAGGGTACCGATTAGTGAAACATCTGACCAGGCGCCAGATGTGGAAGTGAAACAAAGCGGCTTGAAAGCCGGCAGTTCTGAGGGAGGAGTCAAAGTGACCCCTTCCCATTTTACAGTTGACAATTATACATTCTCTCCTACTCCTTTTAAAGGAGAGGAGGCGGGCCCCTACGGGAAAGGGGAGGAGTCGTGCTCTTTGGACTCGTCAGAGGACGAATCCGAGTCTAGCTCTTCTGGCCATGCTTCTCTGGACATAGAAGAGAAAAACAGTCGTCTACAAGAGGCGAGGCTTTCTCACGCAGTTGAGAAGGGGGACGATTGGGCGGAGCCATCCGCCTCTCACCGAGAGCAAAATACCCCCTACTACTGCACAGTACCTCGGGGCCGGATCACGGCCATGCAAGAGAAAGTGGGGAGCTTTATCGCAAACCACACAATGGGCCCTGGCTTTTTAGTGTACGTGCCGGATCCAGAGGACACAGTCGTCTGGCCGGCTGGTACCAGTTATGATGCCGCCTGCTTTGGCTGCTACAAGGCGGCCATCAAGGCTGGGCTGCGCTTCCCACTACTTCCGGCTGTTCAGCGGATCTTGGATGGGTATGAGTTGGGGTTATGGCAGTTAGCCCCAAACTACTGGGTCAACGTACTTGGCTATGTGGCCGGGTGCAAACTGCACGGGGTGGAGCCGAACTTCGAGGCTTTCGCCCACATGAACTACCTCAGCCGGACCCCTAAGGCAGGCAGTACCGGCTTGTATCAATTGACGAGACACAGGGGCTACCTCATGACAAGAGGTAAAGCAAAAAAATGGAAGGACTAGCGGAGCACCTTCCTTATCATTGAGAGTTCAGACACAGAGCTGAACAAGCGCTTCAACAGGTGGAACTGGAATCCGCCCCTTCTTGCAGGCGGCCGCAGCATGCCGCCTGTTCCCCACAAGGGTAAGAAAGAGATCCTAGATAAAGGAATCTTCAAAGTAGAGTCGAAGGTGAACTCTACTTCAGGGGTACGAGAGCAAGTACCCCTGCACTGCGTCCCGAGCTTCAAATGGCTCTACGACGAGTACTTTTTGGCCGCCTGTGGCCTCAGCAGTCGGTGCTCAAGAGGTAGCCGGCCTGTCGAATACTCTGTTGTTCCGTGCATTTCTTGTTATGACTTTTATTAACTTTGCTATTTGTTTTTGCAGCGGACGCCATGAGCAAAATTACCGCCTCCAAGACTGCGGCGGCCATGTTGTAGGCCTCCATCATGCAACAGTCTTCAACCGACTCCCCAACAAGGGGGCACCCTTGGTGGGCTTCGAACCTTTCACCCTCTTTTTGGAGTTGTGTTTATGCATATACTGACTCTTTTCTTCTTTTTTAGACAGGCGCTCTAAGAGCTTCTTCTTCCCAACAGCCGGACCCCAAGGCCCGGAGGACGACTGTTGCGAGCTCTCCTGGTTCTGCCAGGAAACATGCGGCGGCTGAGAAACAGCCGGCCACTTCTTCTAAAACTCCAGCTGGGCCACCTAGAAGTATGAAATTGTCCTTGTAAATGTTAGACTTGCTCCCTTCTTTACTAGGTCTAATCCGTTTGTTTATGCTTGATGCAGCCGGCCCTCAGGAGCCTGACTTGGTCGAAGTGGCCAAGTCTATGATCAAGGCCGTACCTCCAGCTGAAAGGGAGGCGGTCAGGGGGGTCGGCACCCTTGACCTAGGCGAGATTGCATGGCTCCTTGCTAAGGTATACTTAGCAAATTTTTGAGTATTTGAATTCCAGGACGCCTGTTTTCTTTTTTGTTTGGAAACTGACGCCTGTTCCTCTTTTTACTTAGGCCCTGCTCCGAGTGAACGACCTTCGCAAGCCGCTTGACCGGAAGAACAAAGAGGTAAAGGCTGCAAAAGCTATGGCCGCCTCTGACTGTGGTAAGGCAATGTCTCAAATTTCCCAAAATGAAGTTCTGACAATTGATATTCTTTATTATCAGGCGTAGGCTACCGCCGCTATCCGGGCTCAGTTAGAGGCGGCCCAGAAGAGGAATAGCGAGCTGGAGGCGACCATCAACAACCTCAAGACCGAGCTGAGACCTCTTCGCCAAAAGATGTCCTCATACGAAACCTTGGAGAAATCCTTGGCGAGCGTAAAGGAACGCCTGGTGACCCAGGAGAAGAGTCTTACTCAGGAGCTCTCGGAAAAGGCCGAGCAAGAAAAGAAAGAGCTGGTCCGAGAGATGATGAAAGACTCTGCTCAAATCCAGCGCATGACTTGGGGCCGCCTCTTCCCCAATACCGACTTTGCCTCCTGGGAAAAAACGTACCGCCAGTGTTCTAATAGATATAATCAAGAGATCCTGGCGGCTGCTGAGGATGAGGCGTTGGAGGAGGAGGAGCAGCCGGTAGTGGCGCTTGTGCCGCTTGGGGGTAATGCATCAAAGAAGGATGCAGCTGAAGCCAAGTCTAGCAAAAAGAGTACTGACCAGGCGGCAACTGCTAATATTGAAGATCTGCCCCCTTCATAAGCTTTATGTCTTCTTTCCCCGGCCTGCGTGCCGTTTGTTTGTATTTACCCGGCCAGGGGGCCGGGGCTCTGAATATTTTGCCGGTCTTTAATGACCGGCTTCCTTTTAATGATTATTTTTGTTTTGCTTCATATTTTTTTAAATATTGAATATTCTGATATCCAATTGTACACTATACCGACTGTTTTACATGGCCGATAGTTGCAGACAGGTACGGATAGTTAGTCACGCCGCCTATGCCCCTGGACGATTGGTTGTCTGTTTCCAGGCTAGACGATCAGTCGGCCATTTATCCAATCGGTATTCGAACCATTTTAAAGACTGGATCCCCTTTAGGCAGGCGGTTCTGTCATTTGTAAAATTAACCAAGTAGGAAAGTGGTTTCCTACTTGTCATGTTTTTAGGCTAGAGACTTTAGGCCGTCTAGGCCGACTGTTCCCCGTCATATTTAATCTAGTGTGAACAGGTGCTGTATGAACACCTTTTTAGTTTCATACTAAATTTTTAAGGAGTGACCAAGTAAACATGATTGTTACCTAGTCGCCAAGTAATTGAGTAGTAGAGGTATCAAGCAGTGGGTACCGGTTGTTCCTTTTTATTCGCCAATTTTTGTTGGCTATTAACTCATAAAATACCAACTGTTCTTATCCCAAGTAGTTCAGTCGGTCGGTTGACCCGGATGGTTACTGCGAACACTTGCTTGACGTGATTAGTCAGTTAAGTGAGAGATATCCTTGTCCGGGAAACGGCTACGTGGTTGTCTTTGTTAGACAATCGTATAGGTGTCGTGTAATGATTTTATAGAACAATTTTCCACCCAAAAAGGGAGCTGCTCTCTGCGACGAATTTCATCCGGATGGATGCCGTCGGACGCCTGCTATGACGTTGGGACAGGTCGAATTGAATTTTTATATTTTGATCAGTTGGCTTGGCGCCTGGTCTGATCATTTTAGCCATGAGCCTTTGATAGTTCTTGGTGAACTGTATTATGGGAGAGTAGCTGGTTGAGTGAAACAAGCGGCGTGCCCCTCTTAAGTAACAATAAAAATTAAACATGGAGAGTAGCCGATTGTTTGTCAGTTTGCATGCCCCTCTTAAGTAAAAATGAAAACCGAGTATGGAGAGTAGCCGACTGTTTGTTAGTAGGCGTGCCCCTCTTAGTACAAAATTGAGTAATAAGTATGCAAACTTTTATTAAGTAGCCCTTGACTATTTACATCATTCAAAAGAAATATTTTTTAAGATTATCTACATTCCAAGTTCGAGGCAACGGTTGGCCGTCTGGTGTTTCCAGACGGTAGGTACCGTCCCTGACCTCTTCACAGATTTGGTTGGGTCCTTCCCAGTTGGGAGTTAGTTTGCCAGACTCATTAGCCCTTCCAACTGCTTCCATTTTTCTAAGTACAAAGTCCCCCACTTTGAGTGGACGCCTGTGTACTTTTTTGTTGTATGATCTAGTCATTCTCAAGCGGTAAATTTCATGGCGCAAAACAGCATTTCCCCTCCTTTCAGGAAGTGAGTCTAATGCCAAGCGCATGGCTTCCCAGTTTGCCTCTTCGTCATATAGCATTACTCGAAGAGTCGGCTCGTAGTGTTCTATTGGAAGAACAGCTTCCGCACCATAAGTTAGGAGGAATGGAGTTTCTCCAGTCGCCCCTTTTTTAGTCGTCCTAATGGCCCAGAGAACATGTGGTAATTCATCCGCCCATAGGCCGCCTGTTCGTTCAATCTTTTTCTTGAGACCGTCTGAGATGATTTTATTAAAGGCTTCTACCTGGCCGTTTACTTGTGGACGACCAACAGATGCAAAGTAGTGTGCAATTCCTTGGTTACCCAACCAGCTTTTGAGAACAGGCGTCTCAAATTGGGGACCATTATCAAAAAACATAGACATGGGAACCCCGAACCGAGTGATGACATTTTTCCAAATGAATGAAATTACATCCTTCGTCTTGATTCCCTTTACATCCTCCGCCTCTACCCATTTAGTGAAGTAGTCGACGGCAACAAGTATGTACCTCCTTCCGCCTGTAGCAGGCGTATATGGACCCAGAATATCCATGCCCCACTTAGCAAACGGTAGTGGGCTATGAATGGTAGTGAGGTCAGTAGCCGGACGGTGAATTAGTTTGCCAAACCTTTGGCACTTGTCACATTTTTTCACCATCTCCATCGCATCTGCTTCTAAAGTAGGCCAAAAGTAGCTCTGCCGCCTTGCCCGTTGAGCAAGCGTCCTACCGCCTATATGGGAAGCACAGTAACCTGAGTGAAGATCGTCTAGTATCTCTCGCCCCTTTTCTGGAGTAACACACTTTAAGAAGGGTTGAAGGTACCCCCTTTTGTGAAGTTCTCCCTTTATCATTTCAAAACTGGCTGCTCGTTTTTTCAACGCTGCCGCCTGGTGATGATCATCTGGCAGGATACCATTTGTCAGATATGCCCTGATTGGATCCATCCAGGTTGAGCTTCTGTCTAGGATTCCAATAGGGTCTTCCTCGATGCTTCTCTTCTCCATCACTTCCCAAAAAAAAAGTTCGAGGAGTATCACAAGAGGCGGATGATGCTAACTTTGAAAGGGCATCCGCCTGGTTGTTTTCTGATCTCGGCACTTGAGTCAGATGAAAATCTTCAAGGGAGCCGACTGCTTATCGGACCGCCTGTAAATACTTGATCATAGCCGGATGGGTTGCTTCGTATTCGCCATTGTACTGACTCACTATCAATTGTGAATCGGAACAGGCGTCTATTTTTCTTGCCCCTGCCGCCTTGCACATGCGGATTCCGGCTAGTAAAGCTTCATATTCTGCCTCATTGTTTGAGGCCTGAAAGCTGAAGCGTAGAGCATACTCGTACCTGTCGCCCTCTGGCGACTGACATATGACGCCTGCTCCACAACCATTTGAAGTAGAGCTTCCATCCACATATACCTTCCAGACTTGGTCTGGAACTTCAGAGTTAGGAGGACGAGTCATCTCAACAATAAAGTCAGCAAAGGCTTGCCCCTTCACTGCTTTTCTAGGCTCAAAGGTAACTTTGAGGCTCTGTATTTCTATGGCCCATTTGATCATTCGGCCTGACGACTCCATGATGGTCAGTGGCCGCTTGATAGGTTGGTCTGTATACACGACGACTGCATGTGCCAAAAAGTAGGGCTTCAATTTTTTAACAGCCATGAAGAGTGCAAGACCAAATTTCTCCACTAAGGGATACCTCAACTCGGCATTTTTCAGTACATGACTGACAAAGTAGACCGGGAGTTGACAGCCGTCTCTTTCAGCAAGGAGAACAGCGCTTAACGCATGATCAGAGACGGTCAGGTACATGTAGAGTACTTCTTTGGGCAAAGGGCTGACCAGCCTCGGCAAGGAATGCAAGTGAACTTTCAATTTCTGGAAGGCCGCCTCAGCATCCGGCCCCCATTCAAACCTTGACTTTTTCTTAATTTCCTGGAAAAAGTATAGGGATTTGTCGCCTGATCGGCTTAGAAATCTTCCCAAGGCCGCCAGACAACCTTTTAACTTCTGAACCTCTCGGATGGTACGAGGCGACTGCATGTCGATGACCGCCTGCACCTTCTCAGGGTTCGCCTCTATTCCTCTCTGATTGATAAGGAATCCGAGAAATTTCCCAGACTCAACTCCAAAGACACGTTTCTTGGGATTGAGCATGACATGGTGCCGCCTGAGTGTGGCGAAAGTTTCTCAGAGGTCCGACAGATGATCTTTCTGAAGTTTGGACTTGACAATCATATCATCAATATATGCCTCGACATTTCTCCCAATCTGATCCAAGAACACAGTGTTTATCATTCGCAGGAAAGTGGTCGGGGCATTCTTAAGACCAAACGACATGACCGTGTAACATTATAACCCCTGATCAGTGATGAAGGCCGTCTTCTCCTGATCTTTCTTCAATAAAGGAATTTGATGGAAACCAGAGTAGGCGTCCATAAAGCTCATCAAAGCATGGCCGGCTGTTGAGTCGACCAGGTTATCAATTTTAGGCAGAGGGTAACTGTCTTAGGGGCACGCCTTGTTTAAGTCTGTGTAGTCTACACACATTTGCCAGGTGCCATTCGGCTTTTTAACAAGCACCACATTTGCAACCCAGTCTGGGAAGTAACATTGCCGAATGAACCCTGCATCAAGTAATTTTTTAACTTCGGCGGCTGCCGCCTGACTTCTTTCTTCGCCATGGTTCCGCTTCTTCTGCCGTACCGGTGATCCACGGCCAGTTTATGTACCGCCAGATCAGGACTAATGCCTGGCATTTCATGGACTTCGAATGCAAAGATGTCCTTGTATTCTTTCAATAGTTTGTGAAAGTCGTCACCCAGGTCCCTTAGAGCAGTTGTCCCAACCTTGATTGTTCTGTCAGGACGCGAGTCATCTAAGATCAGGTCCGTATGCTCACCAGCTGGCTGAGGGCGGAATTCATCCGACCGCTCCTCTGCCAATGATTGCTATTTTCTGTCTTTTTCTTGCGGCCCCTGTCTGGGATGCCTTTCTCTTCTTGTCGCCTGCTTCTTGAACAGGTGCACTCTCCTTGACATTGTCAAGGTCTATTTTTCTACCACTCGACCTAGTGGCCATAACAGTGGGCTTGACATCCGAGAGATAACACTCTCGGGCCATCCTCTGATCTCCCCTTAGGGACCCGACTGTTCCATTATCCCTCTCAAACTTGAGCAACATAAGAGATGGGATTATAACAGCCTTGGAATTATTCAGGGTTGGTCGTCCCAGAATCATGTTGTAGGCCGAGAGTTCTTCTACTACCAGGAACCGGACTACCATGTGTCGTCCTTCCCCTTTTTCGCCCAGGCGGATGGGTAAATCCACTCGTCCCACTGGGTGGACGACTCCTCCTCCAAACCCTACTAAAGGGTGGGATGCCGGATGTATGCAATCAGTCTAATATTTTAGTTTCGAGAGACATTTGCTACTGATGAGATCTGAGGAGCTTCCGGTATCTATGAGGATTCGGCCAACTCTCTGGTTGGTCACTTTACATTCAATAACGATAGGGTCGTCATGCGGCCCTCTTACCCCTCCTAGATCTTCTTCAGTGATGACAATATCAGGAAATGAATATTTGGAGGGTCGTTCTTGGTGAACGGAATTTACATCTAACCGTCTGATATTGTCTTTGTTGCCCCTAATAGTGGGGCCGCCTCCTGAGAAGCCGCCTGTAATGGTGTAGACGACTACATCATCTGTATCGGAGCTGTCGGCCTGTTGATTCTTTTTGGTCGACTGCTTTTTCGAGGAAGTGTTCCCCGTAGATTTCTTGACATAAGTGTCAAGATCACCTTTCTCAGCCAGGCGGTCCAGATACCGCATGAGACTGATGCAGTCATTGGTTTGATGACCAACATCTTCATGATAATCACAGAATTTTTCTTGGTTCCGATTGTTTGCAGAACCCTTCATGGGGACCGGCTTCTCAATTGAGATCCGTCCCTTGATTTCTTTTAGGATAAATTGGCTATCCTTGTTAAACACATATTTTGGGAGTATGGTTTGAATTCTTTTTTCTTCTTATGGGACGGCTGTTTAGAGGAATCAGTTGCCCAAACCTCTTTTCTCTTCTCGTCTTTGTTTGACGACTGCTTCTGTCGTCTTTCTCTTTTGTCGGACCTTTTCCCGTCTGATAGTTTTACCGTACTACAAAGATCAGTCGCCTGTATATAGGCTTCCGCTTCAATCAAGGCCTCTTGAAGAGTCGCCACCCTCTTTCGGACCAAATCAAATTTGAAGGTTGACCCGTCTTTGAGACCTCTGAAAAAGTCAGTATAGGCTACTTCATCCGGTAACCCTTGAATATGTATTCTCATCAGGTTAAACCGCCTAATGTAAGAACGAAGCCCCTCCTTCTCGCCCTGCTGAATTGTTCCTAAATCAAGGGTCGTCTTCTTCGCAGGGATGTTCATGGCGAAGTTGGAGGTGAATAAGTAAGCAAGCGTCTTGAAGTTATTTACACAACCAGTCGGCAGGTTGCCGAACCATTGTTGTGCGATTCCTTTGAGAGTCGCTGGGAAACACTTGCACCAAGTGGGATCACCCAACCCTTGAAGGTACATCAGGTTGGTGAATGCCATCAGATGGTCTTCTAGGTTAGTAGTGCCGTCATAGGCGCCTACTAATACATTTTTCACTTTGGCCGGCTGAGCGGCTTCAGTAATTTCCTTGAAGAAGGCCGATGGCTGTTCACCAAGTATAAGCAACCGTAGCTGCCAGTCCATAGGTTGGACATTTTTTGCTGCATGTCCACCAAACGGAGGTGGCTGTAAAAAATACTGTTGTTGCGGTACAAACGGTAAGTTTGGTACCGCCTGGTCGCTATGAAAGCCTGACTGACGGGAGGTGCCGCCTGACTGACTCTCATGATACGACTGAGTAAGCCTCATCGAGGTATTTCGCAGAGTGTCTTGGAAGTTTGAAGTAGAGGCCGACTCTGACAATCGGTCACTCTTCTTCTGCTCTAGCAGTAGCCGAGCGTCTGTGTATGTTTTCCTCGACCCGTCCGCCTGAATATGACGAAAAGGTTTCCTATTTCCTGGAGTAGGAAAACGATATTTTGTGAAATCAAGGGCAGGTGGCTCCCACTTCCTAGATTTAGGATGAGGGGTCGCCTCTCGCCCTTGAACTAGCTTCCTCTTCCGTGAAGTGGAGGGTTTCTTAGCCGACAGCTCCTTGTCCAGAGCAGGCGGCTTCTTGTTGATCAACTCTTGAATTTCTCCCTTGAAGTCCCTCATGAAGGTCATGAGTTCGTTCCTTGTGATGGGAACAGACCCATCAGTCGGCTGCTGCCGAACAGGCGGTGCGCCTGCTGGCTCGTTTCCAGTTTGAAGATGTTCCCGTTCCCTCCTTTCGGTATGACGGGTACGTCGGGCCCTTAGGGTCCCGTCTGAAGTTGTGTGAGCTTCAACTTCAAATTCATTCTCAGTATCGTGGTCCGACTGAACTAGAGGATCGTCCAGGGGACGTCTCTCTTCAGGAGCCGGTACAAACGTGGATGCCATCTCAGAAGTACTCTCCCCACAGACGGCGCCAAGATGTTTCGGGGTTTTCTGATGTCCTGCGGGAGAGTTACAATTCCGAGACTGGAACCGGACGCCTGTACCTGCAAAACAAACGGATGCTCCGGATGATTGGAGATCCGCCTCCGACGGTCAAGTTAGTACTTGATTAAGGAGTAATTAATGCGGAAATTAAAGTGATTGGGTCTCTCTAGGTGTGTGTTTAATGTGTGTAATCTGCGTCATCTCCCTTAATAAGGATTAAGGGAGGTATTTATAACCTTGGGAAACGTGCCAATCTAAGTTTAGGTTAACCTTGGACTGATTGGGCTTCCCTCGGAAGTTGGGCCTAGGTGGCCGGCTTCTCCATTAGGCATGGAGTATGCCACGTGTCATGACATAATAAGTCTAGGGTGGACGAATAAGCGTGTGCCACGTGGCAAGCCCTGAGAGGTCCAACTGGAGGACACTTGACAGGACCTGATTGGCCCACGTGGCGCATTCCGATTGGTGGGAGCAAAATCCCCGAATCAGGAGGTATTATGGGCGAACCGGACAACAAAAAAGGAAGCCCCTGGAAAGAGCCCATTTGCTTTAGCTTATGGAGCAGATGCTGTTCTTCTAGTAGAAGTGAAAATTTCTAGCCTGTGAATTCAGCACTATGATCAGCAAGGAAATGAGAAGCTCCTTCTAAAGGAGCTAGACTTCCTTCCAGAGATGCGACTGAAAGAAGCTCTCAGACTGGCTACCCATAAGACCAGAATCTCGAAGGCTTTCAACAAGAGAGTCAAACATCGAGAGTTGCTTCTTGGATAATTGGTTCTCATAAGAATTGCAGCAGTGGGAAGAGGAAATCAGCATGGAAAGCTGTCAGTAAACTGGGTGGTCCCTATCCTCATCCAGGAACAAGAAGGTTAAAGTTTAAGGAACAATTTTAATGCAGATGTGTTAAAAAAATATTTTGTTTAAAGTTGTGTGATCAAGTAAAAGCATAGAGAAATTTTGTTTAAATTATGCAATGTTAATCAAGGCAATTCAAGCCATTTAAATTCAATGAAATTCGAGCCTCTACATGAGGAGTATCCTACAAGAACTCGTCTATACGTGTTTATATATTACATTATGCTTTAGCACCATGCGCTAACATGCAGGGATGATAGAATAAACTTAAAGTCACCATGGCTATGCCAAAAATACCATGGCAAGATGTGGCAAGACGCACCATAAAAAAGGTTTGATCTTGAAAGGTCACCTAGAATTATGTTAGTTACACTAAAGCAAACGTCACCACTGCCTAATTCAACCTACCAACTCAAAGTAAAACAGGGCACCACCTCAGGGACGCCTGAGGGGGCTGCCTAGACGTTTAACTTGAGATGGCAGGAGTGAATGAATGATGAAAAGGAATTGAGTGGGCAACACCAAAGCTTTCTTGGTCCCACCCAGCTCGTTTTTCGTGGGGAGTAGAGGGGATAGCACATTGGTAAGCTCTCACATAAACTAAGTGAGAAGCCTAGGCAAAAAAGCCATCGCCAAACAGGATGAATGGCATACCCATAAGTCCTTACGTAACTAAGTAAATGCCACAAATACAAGTTCTCGTCATGAATGATCAGTAGCATAAATCAAAGTCCTCACCTAGCTAAGTGAGTGACAAAGTCAAAGATGTCCTCAGCAAATGATAGACAAAACACTCGCAACACCAAGCAAAGCTAAAAGCTCAGCAATAAAGCCCCATACAACTAAGTAAGGGCAAAGAGGTTAAACGCAACAGAATATGCAAGACCACACCTGAAAAGAATGCGCAAGCAGAAATAAAGCAAAGGCGTAGAAATAGAAAACTCAGTGGACAAGCATAGAAAACATGATGAGAAGCACTAAAGAAGAGTACACATTTTCTTGCCAGTGTAGAAACCCACACTAAGTGGTTTCACTTGGAAAGGGAAGGGGCATGCTGAGTCAGGGTCTAAGTACTACTGTACCACAACTCAACTATTCCCTACAGGAAAAAACAGGCAAGAGGAAGCAAGCAATAAACAAGGTAATAACAAAAGTTACAAAAAAAAGTACATATGGTTAAGCTGAACCTCCACCCACCTGGGTGAAGAAACATTCATCCAAAAGTTAAAACATTCACAGACTGAACTCTCACCACCAAGGTGAGGAAACATTTAGTCAAAAGTTGAAGAAACAAGGAAACTAAGATAAGTGGACCAACCTAGCAAGAAAGAAATAAAAAAAAGTGTTAAGTACAAACACACAGATAACATAATCATTGGCGGCTATACACCCCAAAGACAGAAACAAGAACTACCTAGTAACTACAGATCTAGGTGAGGGGAACTCTGAAGAACCACTGGAGGATAGGGGAGACAGCCGCTAAAACCTTTATTGCTCATTAGCAAAAGTCTCCACTCCAATGGCGGGAGCAACATAAGGGCAGAAGAGCACCTCTAAGTAAAGTACATCATGGTTGGGAACCTTGCAGTTGACAACGCGAGGATGGTCAGCGGGAAAGTTATGGCGATCAGCGTTCCCAGCAAGGTATACCTTAGCCCAAAAGGCCTTAAAACGAGCCTGCTGTTCTTCACCTTCCCCATATAAGCTCTCACACAGCGGGCTGCCGTTTTGCAGCCCCCATCACGGCGATCAGTAAGCAGCCTAGCAAAAGTCGGAGAAAGCAAAAAAGATTTTTAGCGCTTCTTTCTTAGCCACAGCAAGCTCACCTCTCGCCCAGCCTGTAATCGAGCCACTTCGGATTCTAATGACTGCACCTTAACTTGAGCAAACCCCAGCTCCCTTTCACAGTCTGCTAGCTTAGCCTTGAGGGGTTGGAGCTCTTCCTGCTGAAGTAGAAGGGCGTCCGCTCTCTCCTTTAGGGGGGCTACCTCACCAGCAAGCGCGTCCCTTTCAGACCCAACCCGCTGAATCTCCTTATCCTTCTCAGCAAGAGCAGCATTCTGATTCTGGTACTCCTTCTCCACTAAAAGTAGAGCATTAGCCAAGTCCCCAACATACTTGGCGAGCTGCAAAATGGTAAAAAGTAGAAAAAAACAAGTTAGGGAAAAAAGGCAAAGCAAGTGATAAAGGAAACAATGAAACTTAAAAGCAAAAAAAAATAACAAAAGAGGAGTAAATTTACTTTCTAAAGATCGTGAGATGCATTGGTAGCAGGAAGGCTGACTGAGCTACTGGTAGAGTTTGCAGGAAGACGAATACCCTGAGTAAGGCCTTATCCTAGATTACCACCCTGCTGCGAGTTGTCCACAAAGAGAGACTCGTCAGCCCATACATTCATTAGGGGTCGAAATGAAGCATTCTCAGCCCTAGCTGGGCACAAAGCAGGACAAAAAACAGCATCAATAGGCATCTCCTCAAACTCTATAGGCCTAGTAGGGTGAAAAGTGCCACCAACGAACATAGAAGTTGCTAAGAGTGGACTCTCAAAAGCATCACTCAAGAAGTGGTGAACAAAGCGGTTGAGCTTGCTTGAGTTATGGGTGTCGATTTTCTTCGCAACATTCTCACCAAGAAGCCCAGTATTAGCAGAGTGAGATGCAAGGGGATCCATCGTTGATGAGGTGCAAGCCCTTTTAGCAACATGATGCTCTTTGCCAACAGAAGAAAAAACTAAGGGATCATCCTCTAAGTCAATAAACTGGGGAGCCCGCTGCTGCATCCCCGAAGACTGAGAGTGACCACCCCTACTGGCACTTCGTTAACGGCCTGGAAGCCCGAGAGAGCGAGGAGTGATTTTGGGAAGCTCCTTGATATCATCATCAGGAAGCTCAAAGTTTGATGTTACAACAGCAGGAACAACAGGTTCCTTAGCACCAATGGAAGTACCAATACTGGTAGTAGAGAGCAGAAACTGCTCAGCAGAAGTGTGGGATCTGACCCACCGCAAAGTTAGTCTTAACCTCCATGTAAGGGGGAAAGTTGAGAACACTGTCAGCAAAATCGTCGACATTATCATTTTTTAGATCATCAAAAGCTTGTTTCTCTGGTTGGTTTACTTGGGAGGACTGAGGTGCCACCTGGCCAGAAGCCGTAGCAGGGTCCTGTATAGAAGAGCAAGTTCTCTGCACCAGTAACACCTCAGGTCCCAAAGTAACTTCCCTCGGCCTGTTCTGTGGTTATCATCGACTCCCCATAATAGAAGAGGAAGGTTTAGCATCAACTCTGCTAGGCCCAGCAAGATCTATAGGGATCACAGTACCAAAAATAGACCTCAATTCAGCAGGGGCCAAACGAACTTCACCCTTTAAGGCACTAGCATGAACCACAAGAGTATCAAAAATCTTTGGAGGGTTGTCAAGGGTGGAAGTAATAGGATCCTTCCAATTATCTTGAATGCCGAGGATCTGCCTATCCAACTTATCATAACCTGAAATAGCGAGTAAGCAACAACAAAGAATAATATAAGACAAGGGCAGATAGAAACAAGATGAAATGGAAGTACTATGAAGTAAAAATAAAAGGACATACCAGGCTCATAAGTAGAGCACAAGCGCATGGTAGAAAGATACGCGTTGCCTACAATATAAAGAAATTTGGGCAACCAAATCTTAGGATACTTAGAATCGCCGATACCCGCTCCCTACAGCGCATCAAAAGCCTGCGTCTCCTGGGCAGCCTCAAAGGGAGCAAAAGTAACCCCACCCATGTTAGTACAAATGAACCTAAAGTTGCGCGGCACTATAAAAGAAGAGGGAATAGAAACCCAAAAGAATTTCCCAGTCCAATCCTTGAAGCGACCAAGCTTAGGGTAGGACAATACTCTACATTCCTTAGGGGCCACATAATACTAACCAGACATAGAGGAGCCAGAAGATGTTCTCTTCAGGCTCATCAAGGACCTGAACAAGTTCAGCGATTCTGGGTAGCGCCGAAAGTGCAAAAACCATAGCAAACAAATCAAAGTGTGTAGGGAAGCAGGGTGCAATAGGGCGATTGAGAGATTGAAAGTGCAAAAAACCTTATCTAGAGTTGGGTCCAAGGGAAAGCGTAGGCCTAAATCCAGCTGGGAGGCGAAAACAGCAATGTGCCTAACAGGAGGAGCAGAAAGTTTTGAGCCCTCAGTAGGAAGAACCAGCTTGTAGCCTAGCCCAAACCGATAAAACTCCTAACCCACTGCCGCAAGATCCAACCTTTTAGTGTTCTTACGCCAGTTGGAGTCTAAGGTGCAATTCTTGGGACCATGGCACCTTTCTTCCATAGAGAAGTCAGATTTCCCTTCCTCCACGGGCTCAACTACATAAAGGGGCTGGTAGTCTTGAAAAGCTTGCTCACTGGGAGACTCAGCGGTTTTGCTCATATTCTTGGCTGAATAAGGAGAGGGCGAAGGAGTTGGAGAACGACCACCCCGCACTACATAGTGATCAAATCGATTCACATCAGCCATGAGAAAGGAATAGTGTCCTTCCAACAAGTGCATTATTCTGATAAAGGGTTCAGAATTATTACAGAGCTAATTCTTCAGTAAGGTCAACTGATCGGAATGCCTAGGTGGAGGCCGCTTTCGATCAGTAATATTAAGGTATAATTAATATTACAACTTAATCTTAACTGAACCCTTCGGGTCAAACCCAATAAAACAACCGATCCGAGATGACGAATTAATCCGAAGGATTTAATGAGTCGACAAAGTTTTACGAATACACACGTCGGATATCGAGCCTAGGGCGTCGAGACCGAGAGTCGCAAAATCACAAGCAACAAGTACAAGCGGAGCCGTAGCATCACAATGGTCTAACCATGTGGATGCTAGGCTAGTTCGAGCTAGCATGCACCTAGCATGGCTAGGTGCAAGCCTAAGCACACTAGGTGTGCTAGGCGCACCATCGCTGGCTCTAGCTGCTTGCGTGCATGCATGCCTAGCATTGCAACACCATCGCTAGCACTAAGTACTAGCATGGGTGCTTGCCTCGCATCACAGCACGCTGGGCGTGTGCGAGTGCCCAGGCACCATCGCAGACCTAGCACCACGCACAGCACCATCGCAATGCCAAGGGCTTGCGTGCGTGCGTGTGCATGTGCACTATCGCCCAGCACGCATGCTAGGGCCTTGCATGCTTAAGCACGCTGCTGGGCTGGCTGTGCGTGGGGTGCGAGTGGCTATGCGTAGAGCGTGTGCGAGGGCTGCTAGTGTGTGCGAGGGATTGCGTGGGAGTGCTGGGGGCCAGTGCCAGCATTGCGTGTACCAGCGCCCAGCACTAGCACACAGCACCAGCGCCAAGCATCACCAAGCACCAGCACGCACTGCCTGGCTGGGGATGCTAGGCAGCTGGGCAGTGCTAGCTGGCACTGCTAGCTGGCACGCTAGCTGGCTGCCAGCCCAGCAGCCTTGTGCCGGTTTGTGCATGGTTGTGGGGACTAATCAAGGGCCTTGGGGGGCAAGGAAAATGGTCCCCCCCCTAACCTTGGTCATCACTCATTAACATGTGATTGTGCCACTTGTCGGAATGTGATTAAATTAATTATTTATTTAATATGGAATTAAATAAATTATTGATTTTACCAACTCTCCCATATTGGTGGGAGATTGGAAATCAAGGACCCAATTCCCTATAAATACCTTGCTAAGGTATTGGGAATGGGATAACCTTGAGTGGAATTAAAAGGCAACTCTTGATTTGAGTAAACCTTGATTCGTAAAACTCATAGTTTTATATGTCCGGGTCTCGACTAACCTTCGAGACTTAGGACGCTCGGGTCGGGTTCGAGGGTACGATCCCGTCGGAGGCCTTGTGTTTTCGAGGTTCAAGTAAGATCTCATAGTCGAGCGAAGCACGCGTCAAAGGTATAATCTTTTATCCTTAATTATGTTTTAATTATGTTTTGCTTATTAATTGCATTTATTATGGGGGCGGGTCTTGGCGCGTTTATTTCCGCGTAGTGAGGGTCACTACGAAACCCTACAGCGGTATCGGAGCCACGCTCCTTTTAATTTTTGCAATTATTGATTAATTAAGGTGTTTTAAAGTGAGATTTAAATTCTGGTTTTGCTTTTCTAATTAGATTAGAAGCTCGTTTTAATTTATTTTATAACTCGTATTTTTATCGATTTGGCTGTCGAACCCAGATTTTGGCTCAAAAATAGTGTTTTTTGGGTGGAATCGACATTTTGAAACAGAATCAACCCTCTTTGAGAACTGTGCAGAAGCCAAATTCGAACCAGAAACCCAAGTTTTTGGGGTTTTTTTCGTTTTTGAACGAAAATTTTAAATCTTTTTAAGCCTTGATTAATGCAAGCATTACAAGTTTAGATTAAATGCATTATTGCATCCCTAATCTACTGCTATTTTAATTATCCTTAAGCATAATTATGGAGTTTTAATTAGTGCTTGAGTTGATATGCTATTTTTCACACAAACTTGATTTTTCACAATTATGCAAATAAATTGCATCAATGTGTGAATGTTTGATGTGAATGTGTAATTTTAAGTTCCCAAGTATGTTAAAGTTCTAATCTTTAAAAGTTTAAATGATTGGAACTCTAACCCTAAATTTCATATTGAACAAAGTTTGGATTTTTCATTTTGGTTGATTAAAATCCATGAAGTTCAAATACGTGTGAGTAAAATTTTGATTAATCTTCATATTGGAAGATGTAATCTTATTTTTATACACAAGTATGAAAGTTGGAAAAAAAATTTCATTAGATGGTTAATTCATTTTTCCAACTCCCATTTGTCAAATCCATTATTAATTTGCATATTGGCTAAATTAAATATGGATATAGCTGATGTATGGCATTTATGCCACCATTTTACCCTCTTTCATTGGAGATTTCCCCCGGATTTGTCACTCGTTTATGCCACTTTTCACCCCTTTTATCTCGATTTAAGTCATTTTGGCTCCTTCTCATGTTTTCCCTTCCCCTTTCGTCTTTTCTTTTAGTTTTTACCTCCTTTTCGTGTGTTTTGATAGCTCCTCGCACTCGTGGGCGAATCATGGATTACTAGCTCGAGTAGAGATGCTAAGGGAGCTTGCCAAGGAAGTGGAGATGCCAAAATGGAGAGGGCGCGCTGATAAGCATAGCCGCAGGCGCGGACAGGGAGGCCCTAATGCCAACAAGAGAAAGTGGAGATGGCGAGCCTGAAAGGAATGGTGTCCTTCCAACAAGTGTATTTTTCTGAAAGAGGGTTCAGAATTATTACAGAGCTTATTCTTCAGTAAGGTCCAGTGATCGGAATGCCTAAGTGGAGGCCGCTTCCGATCAGTAATATTAAGGTATAATTAATATTACAACTTAATATTTTTTGAACCCTTCGGGTCGAACCCAATAAAACAACCGATCCGAGACGACGAATTAATCCGAAGGATTTAATGAGTCGACAAAGTTTTACGAATACACACGTCGGATATCGAGCCTAGGGTGTCGAGACCGAGAGTCGCAAAATCACAAGCAACAAGTATGAGTGTAGCCGTAGCTAGGCTAGGCTAGCTCATCGCAAGCCTAGGCGCACCATGTGTGTGCTAGGCACACCATGGTATGCTAGGCGAGGCATGAGTGCCTAGGCACTATCGCAACCCTAGCATCAAGCCTAGGCGCCATCGCAGCCCTAGCATTATGCTTAGGCGCCATCGTAGCCCTAGCACCATGCCTAGGCGCGCATGGCAGGCCACACGCACCAAGCACAACCATCGCAGTGCTGGGCACTGGCGCATAGGCGTGTGCATGCATGCCTCACACCATCGCAGCCCTATTGCACCAAGCACGACACCCATGTGTGTGTGCATGTGCGTGGGCACTATCGGAGCACCCTAGCACCACGCATAGCACCATCGCAGTGCTAGGCACATGTGTGTGTGCGTATGCATGAGCACCATCGCCTAGCAGCCTCGCAATGCAGCACCGAGCTTTGTGCTTGCGTGCCTGCCTTCGCATGGCAGCACCAAGCACTGCGAGCTAGCAAGCAACACTAGCCTTGCGTGTGTGCATGTGTGTAGGCACCATCGCAGGCCACGCACCAAGCTCAGCGCACCTATGCGTGTACGTGTGCGAGTGTTATTGCATGGTGGCCTGGCTGTGCGTAACTATACGAGAGGCGATGCCCAGCGTGCGTGGCTCGCTAGCAGCACGCATGCTAGGTAGGCGTATGCATGTGCGTGCGATAGGGAGTGCTAGGCAACCAGCATGGGCATCACCCAGCACAGCAGCATGCAGCGCGCATGGCTGGCTGGGTTGATGCGTGCTGCCTTGTGCTGGCTGGCTGGGCTAGTTGGCAGTGCTAGCTGGCGTGCTAGCTGGCAGCAGCCCAGCAGCCCCTTGATGCCGGTTATGTGAGGGGTGGGGACCAAGGCTTGGGAAAAGCCTTGGGGAGCAAGGCAATGGTCCCCCCACCTATTCATGGTCCTCACCTAACTCTCTCTCTCCTCTTGACACTTGTTGCATTGTGATTGATTTAATTATTTATTTAATTTGGAATTAAATAAATTGTTGAATTTACCAACTCTCCCACATTGATGGGAGATTGGAAATCAAGGGTGCCTTTCCCTATAAATACCAAAGGCATGGGTATTGGGAAAGACACAACCTTAAGTGGAATTAAAAGGCAAATCTTGATTTGAGTAACCCTTGATTCGTAAAACTCATAGTTTTATTTTTCCGGGTCTCGACTAACCTTCGAGACTTAGGACGCTCGGGTCGGGTTCGAGGGTACAATCTCGTTGGAGACCTCGTATTTTCAGGGTTCAAGTAAGAGCTCATTGTTGAGCGAAGCACGATTCAAAGGTATAATCTTTTATCCTTTCTTGTGTTTAATTATGTTTTGCTTGTTAATTGCATTTATTATGGGGGCGTGTCTTTGCTGGTTTCTTTCCGCGTAGTGTGGGTCACTACGAAACCCAACAGAGCCGCGGGCGCGGAGCAAAGGGACGCGGGCAAGGCACTGGCCCCGCGGGCGCGGCAATCTGGGTCTGGCGAACATACTACCCAACTTGGAGAGGGCGCGGAGCCTGTTCGGAGAGCCCTCTCTCTTGCCCTTTTTCCTCATTTTGGTAGAAGACTATAAATAATCTTTAGCTTGAGTTTTTCATTATTCACTATTCCATTGGCTTCAAATCATTTGTAGAGAGAGAAAATCCATGTCTTTTAGAGAGATAAAACATTAGCCTTCAAGAATCAATCTTTGTTATCAAATATTCAAGCTTTCCTCCAGATTATTGCTACTACTTTGATGATTTGGTAATCTTTCAACTTTATATCAATTTTTACTTTTGTTTCTCTAGTTTTTTATTTACTTGGTTTTATTGTTCTTACTTGAGTTTTCCTTCATAAATATTCAAGATTTATTGGTTTCTTTGATTTTCTCCTCTACTTAGAATCATGCTAGGTTGTATTAGGATTGAATACTTGTTTAGCTTGGTTGTCATGGCTATTTTCCTTTCTCTAGCTTAGATTTTTAGCTAGGGAAGGGGGTGAAAATCATGTTTATTTAAGTTTCTATTGATTTTTTATTGGAAAATACCTTGAGTTTCTGATTTGTGCTTATGCTTGGAGTTATTGTGTGCACCTATAACCCTAATGTTTTAGTCCTAGATTAGATGCATGAGAATGATCTAGTTTAGGGTTGATTGATTTCATCAACTTGCTTTGAGTAGTTGCATGAGAATGAATTGCTTTGAGTAGAGTTTGAACTTCTTGGTATGTTTCCTTATTGATTCTCATTAGTATCTTGTCGGTCATGATTGGAACCCCCTCTCCCAAGTGCTTTTGCCATTGTTATCTCAATAATCTAGTCCTTTTACTTGCATTTAAGAGTGTTTAATCTATCCCCTTTGTTTTTAGTTTTTTTCTAGACTCAATAGTAGATGATTTGCCCCTAGGATCCTTCAAACTCAAATCCCAATACCACTTTTTGTTACTAGCAATTTATCCTAGGTATCGTATTAATTGTGCTAAACCCCCGTTTCCTTGGGAATCGACCCTACCTTACCACTATCTAAAGTAAAATTGATAGAGTTAGGATAGGAGATATAAATTGTAATTTTGATCTAGGATAGTAAGCTAACGACCTATTGTCCACCGATCTAAATTTTAGCGCCGTTGCTGGGGAAACGGCTTGTTTTGCACTTTTAATTTGCGTTATTATTAGATTTGTTGCCTTTTTATTTTGTTCCTTACTCTCTTTCTAGTCATTTTTAATCGTTTTCTTAGCTCTGGTAGATGCAAAGGAGATCTGAAGGACCTCCTACTCACTACATTGACCCCGAAATCGACCGCACTTTGAGACAAGTTCGGAGACTTTATCAAGAAGAGGGGCGAGGTTTTGGTGCTATTTTTGACAAAGAGAGTGATTCTTAGTCTTCAAGCTCTCAAAGAGAGGAAATGGCGAGGCAAGAGAATGATATTTTGTTTTGCGAGTTCGGTAATCCGGAGGATTATGAGCTCACCAAAGGGATATTGCTACCTGTCACGGAAACTAACTTCACCATCCATCCTCAATGCACTCGAATGGTTCAAGCGGAGCAATTCTCGAGTTCTCCAAGTTAAGACCCCATTGAGCATCTTAATAGATTTCTTGAACTTTGTGCCATGATACAAACTAACCAAGTTTCTCAAGAATACATTCGGATGCATCTATTCCAACAATCTCTTGCGGGGAGAGCAAAGAAGTGGCTTAAGCAAGTCAAGCCTAATTCTCTCACAACATGGAGGGAAATTGTCCAAGCATTCTTGAAAAGGTTCATCTCCGAAGAGAAAACCGCCGACATGAGGAGGAAGATTGCATCTTTTGAACAAGAGGCGGATGAAAGCCTTAGTGAAGCTTGGGAGAGGTTTAAAGGGTTGGTGCAAGCATGTCCTCACCATGAATACAATCAAAGCTTACTCATGAGGGTCTTCTATGATGGCTTGGAGCCGATGTCTAGAGCTAACCTGGATGCGGGGGCGGGTGGACAATTGATCAAAGTCCCTCAAAATCAAGTTGAAGCAACAATTGAAGAGGTAGTCAAAAACTACTCTTGGGGAGGTAGAAGGAGGAATGCACCAAAGAAAGGTGGAAATTACGAGTTGGAAAAGGTTGATCAATTGCAACATCAAATTGAGCTTTTGACAAAGGGGCTCACAAAGTTGAACACCAATGTCACTAGTGGTGCAAGCTCCTCCCAAGTCAACTCTTTCTCTTGTCAAAATTGTGGTGGTACAAACCATGACACATCCTATTGTGGAGGTTTAAGCCCGGAGCATGTAGCGGCATACAATACAAGGCAAGATGGATATAAGGGAAATGGTGGTTTAGTAGCTTGGAGATAACCACCACCCGGATTTGCAAACCAACCCCAACAATGGAACCAACAAGCTCAACAACCATACAATTCCAACCCACAATACCAAAACCCTCCTCCATACAAAAACCAATACCACAACCAAAATCAATCGACTCAAAGGAGTCAAGAGCAAGCATCTCAACCCGATTCTACTCAAACCCAAATTCTTCAACAACTTCAAGCCATGAATCAACAAATGCAGGAAGTCAAGGCTCAAAACAAGATAGTTGATTCACAACTAGCTTAATTAGCCGAGAGAGTTCCCTTCAACTCATCTTCTACCCTACCCGGGCAATCACAAACCAACCCTTCCAACATTGTGAAACCCAATTCTTGCAAGGCAATTACATTGAGATCGGGCACATCCTATGAGGGACCCAAAGGGTGGAATGGAGAAGAAAAGAAGGGAGAAGAAGAGGTTGTGAGTGAAGACAAGGAAGTTGAAGAAGACAAAGTTGTTGAGAAAGAGAAGAGTATGGAGAAAAAGAAGTTTAAAGATGTGGTGACATCTTCAACTTCTAGTGAGGCTAGAAATCTTGATGGACCGGTTCCTTTTCCCGGTCGGCTAGAGGAGAGAAAATTGAATGACAAATTTGCAAAGTTCCTAAGTGTGATGAAGAACTTGCTTATAAACCTCCCTTTCATTGAGGTAGTCACACAAATGCCTTCATACTCTAAGTTCTTGAAAGACATTCTCACCAACAAGAGGAAGCTTAATGATGAGCTTATCACTCTTCCTCATCAAGTGAGTGCACTCGTTCAACACAAAATGCCCAAGAAGCAAAAGGATCCGGGAAGCTTCACCTTGCTGGTTAAGATTGGGAACATGGAATCTAGGGGAGCCTTAGCCAATCTTGGAGCAAGTGTTAGTTTGATCCCTCTATCCATCGCTCAAAAGCTTAATATCGAGATGATCCCCACAAGGAAAACCATTCAATTGGCCGACCGTTCGGTAAAGCTACCTTGTGGTGAGCTTGAAGATGTCCCCATTCAAGTTGGGCAAATCTATGTGCCTTGTGATTTTGTAGTGATGGACATGGAAGAGGATGTGGATACTCCCCTGATTTTGGGCCGTGAAGCTCTTAAGACCTTGGGGGCGGTGATCAATTGCAAGAACAATACCAGTACATGTGAGGTAGCCGATGAAAAAATTGTCTTTGAATTCTCTAAGCTACTCAAGACCCCCATGGTTGAGAAGTGCTATAGGGTTGATGTTGTGAATGAAGAACTAGATCGTTTGGGAAGGGTTGTGATGAGTCCTCAAGACCCAATGGTTGAAGCTCTCACATGTGAGGAAGAGTACTTCTCTCAAGAAGCAAAGGAGTTTGTCACGGCCATTGAAGAAGCCAAAGAGGAGGAAGCGAATGATTCTAAGCATGATGAGCTAGAACTTGAGGAGGAAAAATTGGAGGAAAGTTCTAAGCCTCCTCCCAAGGTAGAACTCAAACCCCTTCCCCTTCTTTGAAATATGCTTATATTGGAAATGAAGGGGAATACCCTATTATTGTCAATGCTTCCCTAGATGGTCTTGATTTGGAAAAATTGATTGTTATTTTAAGAAAATATAGAAATGTGATAGGGTATAGCATTGATGATATCAAGGGTATTAGCCCTTCTTTATGCATGCATCGTATTCACCTTGAGGATGATCAATCCACCTCCATTGAGCCTCAAAGGAGGTTGAACCCCAACCTCCAAAAGGTTGTCAAGAAAGAAATTTTGAAATTGCTTGAAGCGGGTATAATCTATGCTATCTCCGATAGCAAGTGGGTTAGCCCGGTTCACGTGGTCCCAAAAAAGGGTGGAATGACCATTTTCAAGGGAAAAGGAGGAGTAGAAATCTCCACCCGGACAGTGACCGGGTGGAGGATGTTCATTAATAATAGGAAGTTGAACAAAATCACTAAGAAAGATCATTTTCCTCTCCCCTTCATGGACCAAATGTTGGAGAGACTCTCCCATCATGCTTTCTTTTGCTTCTTGGATGGATATTCCGGCTTTTTCCAAATTCCTATCCATCCAAGTGATCAAGAGAAAACTACTTTTACGTTTCCATATGGGACATTTGCATACCGAAGAATGCCATTCGGGTTATGTAATGCTCCCTCAACTTTCCAACGATGCATGACCTCTATTTTTTCTGAAATGCTTGAGAATGAGATTGAAGTTTTTGTGGATGATTTTAGTGTTGGTGGCTCGTCTTTTGACACATGTCTTATTAACCTTGAAAAAGTTTTGAAAAGGTGTCAAGAGACGAGTTTAGTGTTGAATTAGGAAAAATGCCATTTTATGGTCGAGGAAGGTATTGTCCTAGGCCATAAAGTATCAAAAAAGGGCATTGAAGTTTACTCAGCTAGGTTTTTGTGATTGCTAAGTTGCCCCCTCCTACCTCCGTTACAGGAGTGAGAGCTTTTCTAGGGCATGCCGGTTTTTATCGGAGGTTTATCAAAAAAATTTCATCAATCGCCAAGCCCTTAACCGAGTTACTCAAAAAGGATGTTGTGTTCAATTTTGAAGAGGCTTGCCTTGAGGCATTTCAAAAACTCAAGGAAGCTCTCATCTCCTATCCTGTTGTGCAAGCTCCGGATTGGAGCTTACCCTTTGAACTAATGTGCGATGCTAGTGATCTTGCAGTAGGTGCCGTACTTGGACAAAAGAAAGAAGGAAGATCTTGTGTCATCTATTATGCAAGTAGAACACTCGACGAAGCTCAAAGGAATTATACCACAACGGAGAAGGAAATGCTAGAGGTTGTCTTTGCCATTGATAAGTTTAGATCCTACCTTATATGTTCCAAAGTGATCGTGTACACGGATCACGTAGCGGTTTGTTATCTCATGACTAAAAAGGAAGCAAAACCGCGTCTTATCCGTTGGGTTCTTACGCTACAAGATTTTGATATTGAGATGAGGGATAAAAAAGGAGCGGAGAACTATGTAGCGGATCACTTCTCTAAGCTTCCTTTTGAGAATAAGGAAGATGTTCCTATCAACGAAGAAGTGGGATTTAAAACCCTCATGGTTATGGCTTCAACATCTAGCCCTTGGTACACGGATATAGCCAACTACCTAGAATGTGGAGTCATTCCCCCGGAATTCTCCTCTTAACAAAAGAAGAGATTTTTCAAGGAAGTGAGGAGGTATTTTTGGAATGACCCTTATTTATTTAAGCAATGTGGAGATGGCCTCTTTCGGAAATGTGTTCCGGATCATGAGATAGAAGGAGTTCTTGAACATTGCCACTCATTGCCATGTGGAGGGCATGGAGGAGTTGAAAAGACTGTGGCAAAGATCTCCCAATCTCTTCTTTAGTGGCCAACAATGCACAAGGATGCCCACAAATTCGTTTCACGGTGTGACAAATGCAAAAGAAGTGGTGGCATAACCAAAAGGGATGAAATGCCTCAACAAAACATTTTGGAGGTAGAGCCATTCGATGTTTGGGGTGTCAATTTCATGGGGCCTTTTGTCTCTTCTTGTGGAAATCTTTATATCTTGGTGGCGGTGGACTATGTGACCAAGTGGATTGAAGCTATACCATCCCCCACCAATGACCATAAAGTGGTGCTCAAGCTTCTCAAAAAAGTCATATTTCCACGGTTTGGGGTTCCTAGTGTGCTAATCAGCGATGGTGGTTCTCATTTTGCCAAGAAAAAATTCAAATCTCTTCTCAAAAGATATAGGGTTCATCACAAGGTTGGTCTCCCTTACCACCCTCAAACTCAAGGGCAAGTGGAAGTGTCCAATAGAGAGATCAAAAACCTTCTTGAGAGGATGGTGACCAAGTCTAGAAAAGATTGGTCTCTCAAGCTCGATGACACGCTTTGGGCTCTAAGGACGGCATACAAAACCCCCATTGGCATGACCCCCTACCAGTTGGTCTATGGGAAGGCTTGCCATTTGCCGGTTGAGTTGGAATATAAGGCTTAGTGGGCGATCAAAGAGCTTAACATGGACATGTCCTTGGCGGGTGAGAAAAGATTTCTTAAGCTCAATGAACTTGAGGAGCTCCGGTATGATGCTTACGAGAACTGGAGGCTCTACAAGGAGAGGACTAAGAGATGGCATGACCGACATATAAGGAATAAGAGCTTCAAGGTTGTAGACAAGGTGTTGTTGTTCAACACTAGGCTTCGGTTGTTTCCCAGAAAACTAAAATCCAAGTGGTCGAGGCCTTTCACAATTTCGAGGACTACTCCTTACGAGTCTTTTGAGATAGAAGCGGAGGGGAACAAGTTCATGGTTAACGGCCACCGTTTGAAGCTCTACCATTGCAATGATCAAGTTGGCATGATTGAGTGCATGAGGCTCGATCCACCGGATCCTAAGCCGCTTATTTGATGATGATGTGTTATGGTCAAGCTAATGACCTTATAAAGAAGCTCTTCTCGGGAGGCAACCCGAGTTCTCAACTCGTTCGGTTTTGTGTTTCTTGTGTTTGATTAATTTTGGATGATTTTTCTTTAGTTTCTTATTGTGTGTGTTTTGTTCTTCTTATAGGTACTTGGATCTTTGGGAATTTGGTCTACTAAGTTGAGGTTTGGAGAGGTTAAGGAGAATGGAAGAATAAAAAGTGCAGATGCCAGGAGAAACACAAGAGAGGGCGCGCACAGTCTATCCCGCGGGCGCGGCCCATAAGCCCGCGGGCGTGAATAGAGGGTCCTTAGAATTTCAAGAAAAGTGGAGATGCCTAGGAAATGGCTGAGAGAGGGCGCGGACAGGAAACCCGCGGGCGCAGCACATACCCCTGCGGGCGCGGAGAGTCACCTCCGCGGGCGCGCATATCGGACTCCCGGGCGCGACAGGCAGCAGTTCAGAACATCGGAAACTTGAGATTTCAGGTCCGCGGGCGCGGCGTCCAAACCTGCAGGCGCGAACAGGCCATCCCGCGGGCGCGGCCCTGCAGGTCTGCGAATTTTGCTCTAATTCTCCGCCATTTGCTCGAGAAAAATTACATCCTCAAACTGATTTTTTCCCTCTTTCTATCTCTACTCCTCACTCCATTCCAAACCCTAACCCATTCTACCTCAATTTCTCACCCCAAATCATCAAACTCCATTAAATTTCAACAATTTTCCTTATTTTTCTTCATATTTTCTCAACAAAATCTGATTTTTCACCCTCAAAAACCCCAAATTCTCGGTACTTTTTCTTGTGTGGGATTTGCTTCCACTATCAAAGGGTTCTTGGAGGTGGAGTTCATTGCTTCTTCAAAGGCTAGTAAGAGTACTTGTTTAAACTCATTGTTGGTATAAATTTCTCCCTTACTCTATATTTCCTTTGAATTTGAAGTACAATGTTGTTTGAGAAATTTCGTGTTTGTGATTTTTCATTTTGGAATTGTTAATGTTTGGACTCCTATTTTGTATTCATCTATTATCTTGATCATTATTGATTTTAGAGTTGTTTTTTGTGATAGTTGTCTCTTGGTATAGATTGCTTTGTTGTAGGTTGTTCTTGGTGTCTCTTGGAAGTGTTCTTTGTGGTGATTGCTTGGTTTTGGAAGTTTGTTGTGGGTATCTATTGTTGTGATTTGTTGGGAGTATTTCTTGGTGATTGTAATTTGTGTGAATAATCATGGTGTTTGGTTCAAATAAGAGAAAGAGTGGGAAGGAACTTCAAGGTTCGTCATCCTCAAACCCCCAACAAAATGAACAAACACAAACCGCTCCACCACCTCTACCACCCCTCAAATTCCACAATAAAATCCATAAACCCATCTACGACAACCTCCAAAAAAGGAAATTGAGACCAACCAAACACTACCACCAACCCACCACCACCAAGCTTGGCATCGACGAGGATTGTTGGTTCTTTTTCAACAATCTCGGGCTAGGCTGTTTTGTGACTAGTGCCTATCAAACCTACAAAGATCCTACCCTTAAGTTTCTTGCCTCATTCAAATGCCATGCCGCAGGGGATAATGATCTCTCCATCTCCTTCCAACTCTTTAAAAAAAAGAAACCTTCACCCTCCGCCAGTTCAACCAATTACTGGACCTAAATCCGGATGCCGATATGTTCTTTCCCGAGCATGCATGCCTCCATGCTTACGAGCCCCTTCGTTGTTGGAAGTTCATCTCGAGGATGGACGCCTTCAACTCCAAGTATTCCTTGGCCAGCCAAATCATACACCTAGTCATCAGACTTCTGCATCGAATTCTAGGGTACATGGTCTTTAATAAGCAAGACTTGGGGAAGATCACTACTGACGAGATCCAAATTCTATGGCTTGCTACGCAGCTGGAGATTGGGCATAGAATGAACTTTGGGTTTCTATTCACTAAGTGCATTGAAGGTGTCCTCTCGGGCACAAGGAAGGGGGAAATCCATTTGGGAGGGATGATCACTCGGATAGCCGAGTAGTTAGGGCATTTTAATATACTGGAATCTTGCACCCCCCGTGGGGAAGAGTGATGGGAGCGATATTTGGCTCGACCTCGATCAACTAAAGACTATGAAATTCATCGCAGATATTGAGGATCGAGGGAGGACTTGGAGCTTGCTTGTCTCCCGGAGTTCACTTCCTTCACGAGGGAGGGAATAAATTACCCGTGGTGGGTAAAGAAGGATTCGGTTGTCCTTCTAGTGCAAGAATGGTTGTGGGTGAAGGGTCCGGTCAAAGCCATAAGAGTGTGGAGGATGAGTTAACCCAACAACAACAACAACAACAGCAAGGAAGAAGACAACAACAACAACATCATCAACCCGACTACCAACAACAAATGGAGGCAATGAGAGCCCAAATGGAAAGCATGCAACTTGGCATGCAAGGTATGTTTGCTTCCCACCAACACCTTTCTTTCCAAACTAACACCTTATATGATGCTAATGTACGTAGAGGGGATGTCACTCCCCCGGTTAACTACCCTTATGTGTCGGCCCAACAATGGCCCGTGCCATATTGGGGGGGTGACAACCAACCTACGTACCCCTATTGGCAGGGTCTCTCGGACCCCAATGTGCCTAGGCGCGATTTCCTCGATAAGTCCGGTCAATATGACTATCGGGAATCGGGTGGGAGTGATTATAGGGGTGATCCTAACTACCCCTACGTTGATCCCTCTCACCCCTCACCTCTAGTCCAACCCGAGCCTTTTGACCAGTTATCCGCATCCCAACTCGACCTCTTCAAGGGTCATTATGGGTGGCCTCCCGGTTACACCGGAGGTTGGGACCCATATGGCCCCCCCTCGGGTTTCTCCTACGACAGTTGGAGTGCGGACGACAGCGGTGCCGGCCCTAGTGGCAGCTAGTTTCCCCTCTTGGTCTTTTTGTTCCCTCCCTTTGTTGTCCCTCCCCTTTATTTCTTGTCCTTATGACGCATCGAGGACGATGCTTTACTCTAGTGTGGGGGAAGGGGTGTTTGAGTCAAAGGAGAGTGTTAGGGAATGCTTCAGGTAAGTGTGGGGGAAGGCACCTAGGACTCAAGGGACGACTATTTAGGGGTTTTAGGTGTAGGTGTCGTTGGTAGCGTTGTTGTTGTTGTTTGGTGTGTTTATGGTCCATTTCTATGATGATGATGATATGATGATAATGTTATGATGATGATGATTTCATGATGACGGTATGTTTGGGTAGTAGGTCATACCCAAAGAATTAAGTTCATGGATTTTCTTTCTCTCTCTAGTACTAATTTTTTTTCTTTCCTTTGTAGTGCTTGCCTTGTTTTTCTCTCTCTTGTAGCTTGGAAGAAATTGGAAGCGACATGTTGAGGCACGGTAAATTGCATGGTTGCTTTATTCTTTCTTCTGGAGACATGGGTGAGATCTTTCCTTTACTTTTTTTTTATTCTTCTCGTGTTGTGTTTAGTTTAGGATATAGCTTAGGAAGGAGTTGAATGGTTCGAGGATGTTTTCATGCGGTTCCAAGGAACCTGGGATCGTTGGTATTGAGACCGAACGATCACTTATATGTCATTTGGGATTTATTTGAATCTTTAAGCCTCCTATATGAACCCTCTTGATTCCTTCTTTCTTTTGTTCTACTTTCTTTTGTGTGATAAGCGTAATTATGGCATGATGATATGGTTGTATTTTGGAACTTGTTGGCTACATTTGGAATCTATCTCCGTGATGATGCATCCTAAAATGTTTGTCCTTTTTCTTAACTTTGTGATGAGATGCACATTTCGAGATTGTTGTTGATTGAATTAGACGAGCCTTAGCTAAGATAGGAAGGGCAAGAACTAGTGAAGGCGTTTGAACCCTTAGTTCACGGTATGTGGTAAGATGGAGTTGCCCCTCATAGTGGATTTGAAACCCCTTAGTTGGTAGTTGCTTACTTTTCTCATCCCTTATGAGGTTCATTTTGTTTAAGCCTTCATTAATTTGTTGAGCGGCGATTTTAGGATCCTTAACTATGCATGCTTGCATCCTTGTGTTGATTACTAGCTCCCGAGATGGTGACCTAGGACTTTTAGGGGAGGAAAAGGGCACTATTTCTCATTTTTGTTTATATTTTCTTTTATTTAGTTACAAATTTGTTTTTCCCTTTTTGCATCAATCTTCTTGCCAACCAATTTGAGCTTAATGTTTTCCCATTCTTGTATCAACCTCATTACAAGCCTAACGACCTATGTTTATCAACCCTTTTAGTTAGTGAAGCAATGGGTTTGTGAGGCTAGTGTGAAGAGCGTCATGAATATGAGCATGAATCGTTTGTGGAATTGGTTTATAAGCCCAAAGTTGAGCATGCAAGGAAGATTTGAAAAAAAAATATTAAAAAAAAATTAAAAAAATAAAAATAGAAATAAAAAATGTGTGTCGTTTAAGAATGAGAAAACTTACCTATGTTGTATATAATTGAATAAGGTTGACAATGCGATGAAATTGAAATTATGGGTATTCGTTTGAGTTGTGGTTATGACTTGAGTTTCGTCTATGAGAATTTGCAATTATTGTGCTTCACTTAGGACTTGCCACCACTTTTTCAAATGTTCTCCCTACCTCTACCATGAGCCGTGTCATTACAACCCATGTGAAGCCCCTTTGACTTTAAGAGTACTTGTCAACAATCGGTGGAGGGAGATGGTTTCAACCCTGTGGAAAGAGCGTGCATAGTTGAGTTGTCGGGATGATCTTTTACATCCTCAAAATAATTCTTTTTCCGGTTCCTTCGTGGAGCCATGAGGAGCCACCTAGGGGGATGATTTGAGACTAGTGGGGGAACGCGGACCGTTTTAGAGGGAACTAGGGTGGAGGACGACTCACCAGCTCTCTATGCTTGGTTGAGGCTTGACTCTTGCAATATTTAGCTTCTTGAGGAGTGCATGCATCATATAATTGAGAATAGATAATATTCTTTGATGTTTTTAACATGGTTGAGTCCGAACAAAGCATTTGTCCATTTTGAAATCTAATGTTTTTTTTCCAAAGCCATGCCATATTATGTTTGTCTTTGTGGTGTTTGTTTTATCTTTCTCTTTTTTGTCTTGCTTGAGGACAAGCAAGAGGCAAGTGTGGGGGATTTTGATGTGTGGCATTTATGCCACCATTTTACCTTCTTTCATTAGAGATTTCCCCCGGATTTGTCACTCGTTTATGCCTCTTTGCACCCCTTTTATTTCGATTTTAGTCATTTTGGCTCCTTTTCATGTTTTCCCTTCCCCTTTCGTCTTTTCTTTTAGTTTTTACCTCCTTTTCGTGTGTTTTGATAGCTTCTCGCACTCATGCGCGAATCATGGATTACTACCTCGAGTAGAGATGCTAAGGGAGCTTGCGAAGGAAGTGAAGATGCCAAAATGGAGAGGGCGCGGTGATAAGCATAGCCGCGGGCGCGGACAGGGAGGCACTGATGCCAACAAGAGAAAGTGGAGATGGTGAGCCGCGGGCGCAGAGCAAAGGGACGCGGGCACGGCAGAGAAGACCCGCGGGCGCGGAAATCTAGGTCTGGCGAACTTAATTCCCAGCTTGGAGAGGGTGCGGAGCCTGTTCGGAGAGCCCTCTCCCTTACCCTTTTTCCTCATTTTGGTAGAAGACTATAAATAGTCTTTAGCTTGAGTTTTTCATTATTCACTATTCCATTGGCTTTAAAACATTTTTAGAGAGAGAAAATCCATGTCTTTTAGAGAGATAAAACATTAGCCTTCAAGAATCAATCTTTGTAATCAAATATTCAAGCTTTCCTCTAGATTATTGCTACTACTTTGATGATTTGGTAATCTTTCAACTTTATAATATCAATCTTTACTTTTGTTTCTCTAGTTTTTGATTTACTTGGTTTTATTGTTCTTACTTGTGTTTTCCTTCATAAATATTCAAGCTTTATTTGTTTCTTTGATTTTCTCCTTGACTTAGAATCATGCTAGGTTGTAATAGGATTGAATACTTGTTTAGCTTGGTTGTCATCGCTATTTTCCTTTCTCTAGCTTAGATTTTTAGCTAGGGAAGGGGTGAAAATCATGTTTATTTAAGTTTTTAATGATTATTGATTGGAAAATACCTTGAGTTGATGATTTGTGCTTAATATGCTTGGAGTTATTGTGTGCACCTATAACCCCAATGTTTTAGTCCTAGATTAGATGCATGAGAATGATCTAGTTTAGGGTTGATTGATTTCATCAACTTGCTTTGAGTAGTTGCATGAGAATGAATTGCTTTGAGTAGAGTTTGAACTCCTTGGTATGTTTCCTTATTGATTCTCATTAGTATCTTGTTGGTCATGATTGGAACCCGCTCTCCCTAATGCTTTTGCCATTGTTATCTCTATAATCTAGTCCTTTTACTTGCATTTAAGAGTGTTTAATCTATCCCCTTTGTTTTTAGTTTTTTTCTAGACTCAATAGTAGATGATTTGCCCCTAGGATCCTTCAAACTCAAATCCCAATACCACTTTTTGTTACTAGCAATTTATCCTAGGTATCGTATTAATTGTGCTAAACCCCCTTTTCCTTGGAAATCGACCCTACCTTACCACTATCTAAAGTAAAATTGATAGAGTTAGGATAGGAGATACAAATTGTAATTTTGATCTAGGATAGTAAGCTAACGATCTATTGTCCACCGATCAATAGCTCATTCAATTTTAAGCATAAAGAAAGACCTAATAATTGTTTCAAAATAATTTTTTGAATAATTTAGGCTTGTGCACCGCTAAAATTGAATTTAATTAAGTTAGACTTATTTTATTTTAATTTTTCCTCAAATTGATTCTAAAATAAAATTTAGAATTAATTTATGCCACACATAAATCGGGGTCAAAACCCCGAGTAAAATGCACGCAAATCGATGCAAAAATGCAAGCGTCACTAAAGCTAGTCGGGCTGCGTAGCAGCCCACATGTAGGCTGCCTATGGTGCGGGCATGGGTAAGCATCAATGTTGCGTGGCTGTGTGACGAGGGGTGCTAAGGTGCTGGGCTTGAGCAGCGGCATTGGCTGCTGGTTGCTTGGGCCGCTGCTGGGCAGCGTGGTAGCAAGCACCAGCCAACCCCCACTTGCTGGCAGGCGCCAGCATGCGAGCAGGCATGCGTGGTGCTGGCTAGCGTAGTGTGTTGTGCTGGGTGCAGCATGCTAGCACCAAGCGCTAGCACAACCCTTGATGTTGCTGGTGTTGTGTGGCGTAGGCTGCTGGCGAGCTTGTGCTGCTGCTGGGCAGCGAGGCAGCAAGCCCCAGCCAGCCAGCCCACTGCTGCCTAGCAGCCATGGTGCGCAATGCACCATGCTTGGGTGGGGCTAGTTTGCTTAATTTTTGAGCTGTGTAATTTTGCGAAAATTTTTCCGTTTTAAATTATTTATGTAATTATTTTTACGAGGTTAGACCTTGATTTTTCCGGCTTTTGCAAAATTTTGATTTTGACAAATTATGGGTTATGCCGACTTAATTAATCGGATTAATTAAGTATGGATGCGGAATTTAGTGGGAGCTCAGTTAATTACGTGAGCAATTTGCTTTTAGAAATAATGGATTAAACAACTTTGACTAGTTTTAATTAGGCGCGTTAATCGGATTAACCACCTAAGTTAGTTACTAGTTTTGCGTGTTTAATTGTGTATTTCGTAAAATGCATGGGCCATTCACAAATAGTGAATGGGTGAATGGAAGATGTTTTCAAAACATGTTATTGAAAATGGCAACTAGTGGGGCCCGACTAGGATAGAAAATACGAATTGCGATCCGTTATGTATTTTTGTAAATCTAAATACGGTCTGCGAACCAATAAGTATTTTTGTACTATTAGATTAATCTTAATCGTTCTAGCTAGTTATTTTATTTTGGCCAAGATGTCTCAAGACGGCGTTTCGATGAAGAGGAGCCAAGATGAAGACCCATGGAAATTGAAGATTTCAAGGGGTCATGCTAGTTGCCAAATGCATCAATTTATGCTTTATATATATTATTGTTATATATGAATGTTAGATGCATGTCTAGGATTTCATATGTTGCGACGATTAGTTAAGTTCACTTAAATCAAACCAACATAGAAACCCTAGGTCCCTTAATAATATTGAGCTAAAACTTTGTCGTTCCAAGAACAACACTTACCGAACTAATGCGCGTATGTGATGGGCTACGCCAAAGCAAGGCATCACTACTTCCCAAGGAACGTAAGGTATACTAGGTATACAAGTTGTCTTGGTTAAGCTCAACGATATCAGTAAGGAGTCCTTAGATGTCGTGGCAAAATAGATAAAATGTCAAGGATGCATTAGATGCGACATTTTATCAAACCGAGAGTAGCTTGGAGCTATCAGCAATTGGATTGCTTACCTTAGGATATTTAATGATTAAGACAAGCCAAAGCATGCTTAACCATTTCTTGATCTTTGGGATCTCGGAATCATTTTATTCTCGCCCATAAGGGACAATTTATTAATGCGTGGATAAAATGCTCAATAAGATTGAAAAATATGCATGAACGCTTTTAACTTTTAACTTATTGATTTATGAATGGTTTTTCATTTCAAATTCTTTCAATTGTAGAACAATGTATGCAAGTAACTCAAACAACAACCAATTCTCTTTACGCTCAATTCTCGACAAGGAGAAGTTGAGCGGGCCAAATTTTCTTGATTAGCAAAGAAATTTGCGCATTGTACTAATGCAAGAGCAAAAGGAATACGTCCTTGATGAGGAAATGTCCGACGCTCCAAATGAGGAGGTCACTCAGGCTGCCCTTAACCGATGGCAAAGTGTCAATCGGGATGTCAAATGCATCATGTTGGCCACTATGTCTCCGGACCTTCAAAAGACTTTCTTTGAAAAGGAGACGGCTTTTGAGACCATTTATGAGCTTCAGAATATGTTTCAAGAGCAGGCCCGAACTGAAAGGTTCGAAACCCACAGGCAGATCCTTGAGAGCAAGCTCAAGAAAGGAGAGCCAGTCAGCCCACATGTCCTCAAAATGATTGGATTATTTGAGAACATGGAAAGGCTTGATGCTGGGTATTCAACCGAAATGGCAATTGACATGTTTCTCCACTCGCTTCACAAAGGCTATGATCAGTTCAAGATGAACTATAATATGCATAGCATGGAGAAAACCCTCACCGAGCTTCATGGTATGTTGAAGCAAGCCGAGCAAACCCTCAAGGATGAGGGCAAGCATGACATGCTCATGGTGAGGAAGGGCAAGCCATTCAAACGTCCGGGCAAGAAGAAGAGCTTTAAAGGGAAAAAGAGAAATTTTCCGCCTAAGTTAAACACTGCCAAGGGCAGCAAGGACAAGAAGGTAGCCTCTTCCAAGTCCGATTCCGAATGTTTCTACTGCAAGAAGAAGGGACATTGGAAACGGGACAGCCTCAAATTCAAGGAAGATAAGAAGAATGGCACCGTTGCTTCTTCATCAGGTATTTTTGTTATAGACTTAAACTTTTCTAGCAAAACATGATGGGTATTAGATACCGGATGTGGCTCACACCTTTGTTCCAATGCTCAGGGACTAAGGATAAATAGGAGGCTAGAGAAGGGAGAGGTCGAGCTTTGGGTCGGCAATGGAGCAAGAATGTTTGTCGTCTCCGTTGGAACTCTCAGTTTTTCATTGCCCTCTAGGCTTATTTTAGAACTTGACAATTGTTATCATGTTCCTAGAGTTACCAAAAACATTTCAATATCGGTGTTGGACGCCAAAGGTTTTGAATTTCGAATTAAGAACAATAGTTGTTCATTTTATTTCGATAATGTTTTATATGGTAAAGCATATTCAGAAAATGGTCTTTATGTGCTTTCTCTTGACAAACAAGTCTATAACATTGATGATACCGCCAAAAAGGCTAAGACCATCGAGTCGAATCAAACCTACTTGTGGCATTGTCGTCTTGGCCATATTAACGTCAAACGCATCAAGAAACTTCTACAAGAAGGTGTTCTTGACTCATTCGACTTAGAGTTGTTTGAAAATTGCGAAGGATGTCTATTAGGCAAGATGATAAAACAACCATTCTCCAAGTTGGGAGAAAGGGCAAGTGACTTATTAGGTCTAATACACACGGATGTATGTGGACCAATGAGTACACCCGCAAGACAAGGTTACCGATATTTCATCACCTTCACCGACGTTTTTAGTAGATATGGCTATATCTACTTAATGTCAAATAAATCTGAATCCTTTGAGAAATTCAAAAAATTTCAGAAAGAAGTTGAAAATCAACCTGGCAAGAAAATTAAAGCACTTCGATCGGATCGAGATGGCGAATATTTGAGCCATGAATTCGACGATCACTTGAAAGAAAATGGTATTCTTTCAGAGTTGACACCTCCCGGAACTCCTCAATGGAATGGAGTATCCGAACGGAGGAATCAAACCTTGTTAGACATGGTTCGATCAATGATGGGTCTTAGTGAGCTTCCTATATCTTTCTGGGGACATGAGCTACAAACCGCGGCACTAACACTGAACCGCGCTCCGTCAAAAGCTATTGAAAAGACTCCATATGAACTATGGACTAAGAAACCTCCCATGTTGTCTTTTCTCAAGATTTGGGGATGCGAAGCATATGTCAAACGATTAATTTCGGACAAACTTCACCCCAAATCGGATAAGTGTTTCTTTATGGGATATCCAAAAGAAACCAAAGGTTATTACTTCTACAATAAATCCGAGAACAAAGTGTTTGTTTCTCGTGATGGTGTCTTTTTGGAGAAGGAACACCTTTCAAAAATGACAATTGGGAGGAAAATCGAACTCGACGAAGTTCGAGAGGACGAGCAACAATGTCAATCTGATAAAACTTACAATCTAAGTGCTTTGGAAGCAGCTGAGAAGATTGGTCAAAATCAGACAGACAATGTAAATGCTCAACCTATTACCCTTCGTAGGTCGCAACGGCAAAGATCTCAACCAGACAGATTCCTTGGTATTGTCTTAACCGATGATCAAGACATCCTAGTTATGGATGGAGATGAGCCAGCGACATAAAAGCAAGCTATGACGAGCCCCGACTCTGCTAAATGGCAAGAGGCCATGAAATCCGAGATGGACTCCATGTCTGAAAATCAAGTCTGGGACTTGGTGAATTTGCCCGAGGGTTACACACCCATTGGTTGCAAATGGATCTTCAAATTGAAGACAAACAAGGATGGAAATGTATCGATATACAAGGCTAGACTGGTGGCAAAATGTTATAGACAAATCCATGGGATTAACTATGATGAAACCTTTTCACCGGTTGCAATTTATTCTAGCGATTGCTGCATATTACAATTATTAAATATGGAAAATGGATGTCAAAACCGCCTTCCTAAATGGGATTTTGGAAGAAACTGTGTACATGACACAGCCAGAAGGTTTTGTCGATCCGAGCAACGATGGAAAGGTTTGCAAGCTTAAGAAGTCAATTTATGGACTAAAGCAAGCCAGCATGAGTTGAAATCTGCAATTTGATGAAGCCATCAGCAAGTTTGGTTTTATTAAGAATCCAGATGAATCTTGTGTATACAAGAAGGTCAGTGGAAGTGACATCGCATTCCTAGTCCTATATGTCGACGACATACTGCTCATTGGAAACAGCACAAAATTACTGGAGTCCGTAAAGGGCTGGTTAGGAAATTGCTTTTCAATGAAGGACTTAGGAGAGGCACATTACATATTGGGCATCAAGATCTACAGGGATAGATCTAAGAGGATGATTGGATTGAGCCAGAGTACTTACATTGATAAAGTACTAGCACGATTCACCATGGAGAATGCCAAGAGAGGGCATCTACCCATGTCCCATGGCGTAACTCTCAGCAAGAAACAGTGTCCACAGACTCCTGTTGAGCGAGAGAGAATGGATCGGATTCCATATGCTTCGCTAATTGGGTCGATCATGTTTGCCATGATATGTACTAGGCCAAATGTATCGTATGCCTTGAGTGCTACGAGCCGATACCAATCAAACCCAGGAGAGGCGCATTGGACTGCGGCCAAGAACATCCTAATGTACCTGAAAAGGAACAAGGATAAATTCCTGGTTTATGGTGGCCATAAAGACCTGGTTATTGAAGGTTACACCGACGCAAGCTTCCAGACTGACAGAGACGACTTCAAGTCACAGTTAGGGTACATATTTTGCCTAAATGGAGGAGCATTTAGCTGGAAGAGTGCCAAGCGGAGCATAACCGCAGACTTTACAACTGAAGCCGAATACTTGGCTGCTTCAGAAGCTGCTATGGAGGCTGTTTGGATTTGCAAGTTCATCAGTGAACTTGGTGTTGTACCCATAATCAAGGGTTCGATAGATCTCTATTGTGACAAGAATGGAGCTATCGCTCAGGCTAGAGAGCCAAGAGAGCACCAGAAGGTCAAGCATGTCCAAAGGCAATTTCACATGATAAGGGAATGGAAATCCGAAGGTGAAATCAGAATTTGCAAGATCGACACGGATGATAATGTGGCTGATCCTTTGACTAAACCTTTGCCTCAAGTGAAACACAACAAGCACATTGAGGCAATGGGAATCAAGCAAATTGGAGACTGGCTTTGAAATTCCCTGTACATGTGTTTTAATTAAACTGGTTATTTTAATGTAAGACACTGTATTGAAACCATTCATTAATGGAGTAATTAATTTTTGTGCAAAATTATCATTCACTCCATTGCTATTTAATTGTGGTTTAGAATTGAATAATGAGTCCACTCGATTTATGGAAATATTCAAAACAGGGTATCAAGACCATGTCTTGGATAAAGAAACACCTGTTAAGTGAACATTGAATATTTAAATCGAAAATTATCCCTAATCGAGGTCATCTAACAGATGGACGATTGATGACCACCAGAGATTAGTGTGTTGTTTGATTTACAGCACCGTTTCTTGTGCTGCAAGGACATGATGGTCATAAATCATTTACACAAGTGTCAGTTTGGAACTGCATTGGATCGACCTATGAGAGTACTTTAAGAGATTAAAAATTGTTTTAAGTACATTTCTCATTATAGCTATCGGAACTTGTTTCCTCGACCATGAGTATTGTGAAGTTTTCTTGTTTGAGAACTAGTCTCTTTGATGTTGCCTAACGTCTACTGTAACTGGGGATCATAACGGGAACACTCGGGAGATTAGGTCCTCTTAGTAAGAGAAACTTACAGTACAAGACTGGGAATGTCCCCCTATTAACAATAGGGAATATGTCTTTGTTGTTTACAAGGCCGCTCGATGAGGGAGACTGTGAAAATGCATGGCCGTGCTCAGATGGATTTTAGAAATCATCTGCTTATTGACAGTCGAACTCGGATATCGAGAAACACTTCTAAACATAATAAGGATGACGATGAATCTTACATATAGTTCACGAAGAGACATTAAGTGACATAGGAAATGGGCTATACACTATATGCACACTTGTCCGGAAGGACAAGTGGGAGATTGAAAGGAATAGTGTCCTTCCTACAAGTGTAATATTCTGATAGAGGGTTCAGAATTATTACAGAGCTAATTCTTCAGTAAGGTCAAGTGATCGGAATGCCTAGGTGGAGGCCGCTTCCGATCAGTAATATTAAGGTATAATAAATATTACAGCTTAATCTTAACTGAACCCTTCGGGTAGAACCCAATCGAACTACCGATCCGAGACGACGAAATAATCCGAAAGGATTTAATGAGTCGACAGAGTTTTACGAATACAGACGTCAGATATCGAGCCTAGGGGGTCGAGGCCGAGCGTCGCAAAATTACAAGCGACAAGTACGAGCGTAGCCGTAGCATCACGATGGTCTAACCATGTGGATGCTAGGCTAGTTCGAGCTAGCATGAACCTAGCATGGCTAGGCGCAAGCCTAAGCACAATAGGTGTGCTAGGCGCACCATCGCTGGCACTAGGTGATGGCGTGCGTGCGTGCCTAGTTTTGGCAGCACCATCGCTAGCACCAAGTACTAGCATGGGTGCTTGCCTCGCATCACAGCACGCTGGGCGTGTGCGAGTGCCCTGGCACCACGCACAGCACCATCGCAATGCCAAGGGCTTGCGTGCGTGCATGTCCGTGTGCACCATCGCCCAGCACGCATGCTATGGCCTTGCATGCTTAGGCACGCTGGCTGGGCTGGCTGTGCGTAGGGTGCGAGTGGCTATGCGTAGAGCGTGTGTGAGGGCTGCTAGTGTGTGCAACGGATTGCGTGGGACTGCTTGGGGCCAGTGCCAGCATTACGCGTACCAGCGCCCAACACTAGCACGCACTGCTTGGCTAGGGATGCTAGGCAGCTAGGCAGTGCTAGCTGACAGCGCTAGCTGGCACGCTAGCTGGCTGCCAGCCCAGTAGCTTTGTGCCGGTTTGTGCATGGTTGTGGGGACCAATCAAGGCCCTTAGGGGGGCAAGGCAAATGGTCCCCCCCTAACCTTGGCCATCACTCATTAACATGTGATTGTGCCACTTGTCGCAATGTGATTAACTTAATTATTTATTTAATTTGGAATTAAATAAATTATTGATTTTACCAACTCTCCCACATTAGTGGGAGATTGAAAATCAAGGACCCAATTGCCTATAAATACCTTGCTAAGGTATTGGGAATAGGATAACCTTGAGTGGAATTAAAAGGCAACTCTTGATTTGAGTAAACCTTTTTTCGTAAAACTCATAGTTTTATTTGTCCGAGTCTCGACTAACATTCGAGACTTAGGACGCTCGGGTCGGGTTCGAGGGTACGATCCCGTCGGAGGCCTCGTGTTTTCGAGGTTTAAGTAAGAGCTCGTAGTCGAGCGAAGCACGCGTCAAAGGTATAATCTTTTATCCTTAATTATGTTTTAATTATGTTTTGCTTGTTAATTGCATTTATTATGGGGGCGGGTCTTGGCGGGTTTCTCTCCTCGTAGTGAGGGTCACTACGAAACCCTACACCATGTCATCAAGCCAAGAAAAACTGTTTAAAGGCTTAACATGGGGAATGTCACTAACAAGAGACACATCAGGGGGATTAGCCTTAACCTCATCAGCTAATTATTTAAGGCGTAGTGCGCGCATTCTCAAGAGCATGACATGCCAGAGGGCAACTCCATTATAAGTGAGTTCCCGCTTGCAATAAGGGTCAAAAAAGTCAAGGCGAGTCTTAGACCGAAAAGGGCAAAAAGCGCTGTCGGCAACAAGACGACTACCACTCGACCTAGATTCAACTAGAGGCGTCGCATCACCCCGCTCTCGACAGGAAGTGTGTCACCTGACATAAATACTTGTAAGGGAATAGGAGGAGAGGTAGGAGAAGCAAAAGAAGTTCGCTCAAAGCGCTCACCTGAGCGAGACGACTCAGGGGAAGAAGCGAACTCAGTAAGAACAGAAGGAGAACTCGGATTCTTACTGTCAGTAGCATCAGACATTTTAAGATCTACAAATAGTGAAAAAAGCCCCAAAAGACAAAGAAAGTGGGGAGTAAAAGCAAAATCAGTTGCGCCCTAAGAGAAAATTCAAAAAAGGCACAACAAAGAAAGAGGAGAAAATTGCAAGACAGAAGCAAAGAGTACAATTAACAACGGCCAAGGAGAAAGAATGATCAAAAACAGTCAAATCCAAAAATAAAGACTCAATCTTGCAAAGAAAAAAGAAAGGAATGCAATTGTGCAAGGAAAAATAAAAAGAAAGGCACAAAGGAAGTACCTTTCGAAGAAAAACCACACGAACAAGGGCACGCAATAACAATGGCAGCACCCAAAATTTGAAAATGGAACGAAGACTTCGAACTACAACCAAAGGAAAAATAGTCCCAATGTAGGACAAAAAATTGGAGAAAATAAGCAAATTAAGAAGAAAAGTTAAACAAAACGAAGGCAAAGGAAGAACTTACAACAAAATCAACAACAACAACAAGGGGCGACGATCGTTTGCAAGAGAGTAATGGCGAAAGAGAAAGGAGAGCGAAGAATTTGAAATGAGGAAGACGAAAAGTGAGAAAATGAAAAGGGGGATGTAAAAAGAGGACAGTGAAATTAAATACGAAAGTTAATGGGCAGTTTTACCTAATCAAAAGCGCTATACCACCATGTCACTTTAGTAGAATAAACGGTTCCCCGGATGACTAACACGTGTCCCATGCATGTAAACCATTTTTCCCGCCAAAAAAAAGGAAAAAAAAATAAAAAATAAAACCTCGTCATTTCTCAAACTTCAGCGGGAGTAATCGAAATCCCCCCCTACAAGCTCGTCGTTTCTCAGACTTCAGCGGGAGTAATCAAAATTCCTCCCTGCAAGCTCGTCATTTCTCAGACTTTTGCGGGAGTAATCGAGAATCCCTCACTGCAAACTCGTTAATCCTCCAGTGTCAACAGAAGTAATCAACATCCGTTGACACAAGGATAATAATTCCCTCACACATAGAAACGGCCATCATCAGCAAGTGACAACAAACTCCGCCTTCAACACTTCGTAGAATGTTCTCCCAAGTCTTAGAATTGCATAAACAATCCTGAGACTTGAGGGGCTAGAGGTATGAAGGATGTCTCAGTTGGACGACCTGTTCAGCAATTCACGATAAGTTTACATGCTTAAAATAGCTGGCATGAGTTACCTCATACTACCTCTTGAGGGGCTAGTTGTATAGGATAGCTCCTGCTGAGCTATTCCCTCCCAGCTAAGCTCATTCAGAGGGAGCACACTATTCAGATAAGAGCCGACATGAGTGACCTCATACCACCTCTTGAGGGGCTAGTTGTATGAGATTGCTCCTGCTGAGCTATCACCAGGATCCTGACCTCGTTCACGGGGTGTGCACTCATTGCTGGAAGAACACTCAGAGGGGCTCACCCAGCCCGATAGAGTCGGCCCATAGGCTGACCAAGTATGACTCCGCTTAAAAGAGACCATACACCTGTAAATAAGGGACCAAGTACAACGGAAAAGAGGTTAGACACATAAGTTATTACACTCTCTTTATCTCTCTAAGTAAACTTTCTCTCTCTAAACACATTCTAACTTAAGCATCGGAGGGGGGTTCCTCGAGCCACCCCCGAGGGCAGTCACGTGTGTTTCCTTGCGTAAGTTACTAGCTGGACCCATCCTTCCCCAGTCAGAACCCCTAGATTCGTACCCGAAACAAGAACTAATTCTCGTTTTATTATGTTTTGCTAACCATCGAACATATTTTGATCTTTGGCCGTTGGAAGCCGGGTAGTTTGATCACGAGACTATAACAATGGTTGTTTTTTAATGTCTTGTTTATATGGTTTATGGCAATCACACATTTTTCAAATTTGTCTTTCACTGACAAATAGGTTTATAATGTTAATGATACCACCAAAAGAGGTAAGACCGTTGAGTCGAGTCAAACCTACTTGTGGCATTGTCGTCTTGGCCAAATTAACATCAAGAAACTTCTTCATGAAGGGATTCTTGATTCATTCGACTTTGAGTCGTTTGAAATCTGCGAAGGATGTTTACCTGGTAAAATGATAAAGCAACCTTTCTCCAAGTTGAGAGAAAGAGCTAGTGACTTATTGGGTCTCACACACACGAATGTATGTGAACTAATGAGCAAAACCGCAAGAAATTGTTAACGCTATTTTATCACCTTCACGAACGACTATAATAGATATGGATATGTCTACCTTATGTCTTACAAATCTAAATCCTTTAAGATATTCAAAGAATTTCAGAGTGAAGTGGAAAATCAACTTGGCAAGAAAATCAAAGCCCTTGACACCTCCTAGAACTCCTTAATGGAAAGGAGTGTCAGAGAGGAGAAATTGAACTCTGTTAGACATGGTTCGATCAATGATGGGTCTTAGCGATCTTCCTATCTCTTTTTGGGGACACACACTTCTAACCGCGGCACTTACACTGAACCGCGCTCCGTCAAAAGCTGTCGAAAAGACTCCATATGAATTATGGACGAAGAAACATCTACAGTTTTCTTTTCTTAAGATTTGGGGCTGCGAAACATATGTCAAAACTCATGTCCGACAAGCTTGCACCAAAATCTGACAAATGTTTCTTTGTGGAATATCCAAAAGAAACAAAGGGGTATTACTTCTACAACCAATTTGAGAACAAAGTATTTCTTACTCGAGATGGTGTCTTTTAGGGAAAGGGGCATCTTTCCAAAATGACAAATGGGAGGAAAATCGAACTTGATGAAGTTCGAGAATATGGGCAACAAAGTCAATGTAACAAAACTGACAATCAAAATGCTTTAGAAGCAGTTGTTGACAATGGTCTAAGTCAACACGACAATGTTTAAAGTCAAAATGACAATGCAAATGCTCAATGTATTACCCTGCCTAGGTCGCAAAGGCCAAAATCTCAACTAGACAGATAACTCGGTGTTGTCTTCTTTGCCTCAAGTGAAACACAACAAGCACGTTGTGGCAATGGGAATCAAAAATATTGGAGATTGGCTTTAATTTCCCAATTTGTGTGTTTTAATTAAGTTGTGGAGATCTTAATGTAAAACACTATGTTAAACCATTCATTTTATAGAGTAATTTAATTTTTCTCCAAATTATTATTCCATTTCTATTTAATTGTGGTTTAGAATTAAATAATGAGTCCATTAGATTTGAGAACATTCAAAATAGGGTATCAAGACCATGTCTTGGATAAAGAAACACCTATTAAGTTAACATTGAATATCATATTAAAATTATCCCTAATCAAGGTATTTTAAAGTTGGACGTCTAATGACCACGTGAGATTAGTGTGTAGTATGATTTACAGCACTGTTTCTTGTGCTACAAGGACAAGATTGTCATAAATCATTTGCACAGGTATCAGTTTGAAACTATACCGGATCGACCTATGAGAATACTTTAAGAGATTTAACAATCGTCATAAGGATATTACTCATTATGGCTATCGGAACCTCTTTCCTTAACCATGAGTATTGTAAGCTCTCTTATTTGAGTACTAGTCCATCATTATGTTTTCAAACGTCTGTCGTACAAGAAGATTATAAAGGCAACACAAGGGCGGCTAGGGCCTCTTAGTAAGGGAAGCTCACAATGCAAGACTGGGAATGTTCCCCTATTAACAGTAGGGAACATGTCTTTGTTGTTTACAAGGCCTCTCGAAAAGCAAGATTGTGAAAATGCATGGTCGTGCTCAGATTAATTTTAGAAATCATCTGTTTATTTAAAGTCTAACTCAAAAATCGAGAAACACTTCTGGACGTAATAAGGATGACGAAGAATCTTACCTTATAGTTCATGAAGAGACAATAAATGGCATAGGAAACATGCTATACACAAATAGTACACTTGTCGGAAGGATAGTGGGTAATTGAAAGGAATGGTGTCCTTCGAACAAGTTTATAATTCCGATAGAGGGTTTGGAATTAATTAGGAAAGCTAATTATTCAGTGAAATCAAGTGATCGGAATGCCTAGCTGGAGGCCGTTTCTGATCAGTAATATTAATGTATAATTAATATTATAGGTTGCCCTTGACTGAACCCTTCGGGTCATACCCAATCGTGTAACCGAACTGAAGCGACGAATTAATCTGAAGGACTAAATGAGTCAATAGAGATTTTACGAACTAAGACATCGGATTCCGAGCTTAGAGCGTCGAGACCGAGCGTCAAAAGTGGAGTCGAATTAATGAGTCAACGAGACGAAAAATTAGTCAAACAACAAGTCAACGCACGTAAAAATCCTAGCCTCGAAATGGCCTACCCAATAGAGGGATAGGTGGGATAGCATGGCTAGCCAAAGCCCTTGCCGCAAGGCAAGGCTCGGCCGCAAGCCCAGCATGCATCGCATGGTCGGGCATGCTGGTCGAGCAAGCCTTACGGGCAACGCAGGCCAACAGGCCTAGCACGCATAGCGCGGCGTCGAGGCCTCAATCCATGCGTGCATAGAACGCCAGTAAGGCCAACAACCAGCCAAGGCTTTCTTTGCGTCGCTGGCAAAGAACAACGCCTAGCAGCAGCCCTCTAGCATGTGCGGCATGCTTGCTGGACCGCGTGCACACGCAAGCCACTGGGCAGGCCTAGATGAGCACTAGGCCGCCAGCTAGGCGTGCCTTGGTGCCCAAGGTCGGGCGCCATCTGGCGCGCTATGGTTGGTGTGGGTGAGAGCCAGCTTTGGAGGGTTTTCTTGGGGAGCAAGGAGAAGGTGATCCTCTCCTTGTGGTCCTCACATACCCCCTTGCTCTCCTTGTGCCACTTGTTGTTTGATGATTGTCTTGCCTTTTTAATTTAATTTATAATTAAATTAAATCATTATTTTGGCATTTTTCTAACTATCCCACATTGAAAGATGATGGGAATTTTTGGGATCATTTCCCTATATATACAAAGGGATCTCCAAAAGCGAGAATACCTTAGTTTGTAAACTCTTAGTTATTTTTGGTCTAGCCCCGTCGAAGCTACGAGGTAAGGGCCGGTTACCGTTCGGTGGGGGAGGGTGTGAACCGTCGGAGGTTTCGCACTTGCGGAGCTTGAACCTTTCAAGTCCGAGCTCATAGAGTGAGCGAAGCACGCGTCTAGGGTGAGTTTTATCTCTCTCTTCTCTCTGTATGTTCGTGTATTTTTTATGTTGTAATTATTATGCATGCGATCCGGTTTTCAGGTTTTGTTTCCGTGCGGTGTCGGACCCCGCAAAACCCAACACAAGGACCAAATAGCACGGAAGACTAAAAGACAAACTAGCTTAATTAATTTTGTTCAATTTTAATGTCTATGATATTTACTAGGTAAAAACGGTCCATTGGCAATCGTTAGTCATAAAATCAACCACAACCAAATACAAAGAACACATGTTAAGGTTAGAACCATAATCACAAAAGACTAGCTAGGAAGAAGGACTAGAATTCTAGAAGATTTAGGACTCATGGGAAAGGATAAAAATACATAAAAAAAATAAATAAATAAAAACTACAATCCTATGTTAAACGAGCTGTCACGGATTAGAAGACTAAGAGAAGTAGAAGATTAGCTCGCTAAGACTAGCTTGAAAGGAAAAGATACAAAAAAAAATTAAAAAAAAGAAGGTTGGATACTAAAAAGACACCTAAACTAGACATGCTGTAGTATATCGGTTATAACATTTGATCTCTGATTCTGATTGGGACGAAATCAATGCCAAATGAAATATAAAACTCGGGGCTACAAATCCATAGGTGGCACGACATGTAACCCTTTCTAGAACACCGGTTATGACCAAAACAAGTTGACTCTTGTGCAGGATACGGGAATAAAAATCCGGGTTGACTAAATATAAAAAATGAAAAATAAAAAAGGGGGTTAGATAAGAAAAAAATAAAATAAAATAAAAATATGCACACATAAGCACATTGTCATGCATGATGAAATGAAGTTCGCAACCTAAAGTCGAGTTCTATGTTCTACTTTGGTCAAGCTTATATGGGTGTCAAAGGGTACAATGGTTAAGAGTTTGGACGTGTTAGTAAGGCAGCCTCCCTTGAGGGTGTATGCCAATGGGCGGCTCTGCAAGTTCATGATGTAATTGAACTCGACTCCATGGTTTGGGTGGATTTAACAACTCGGATGAACCCTTATTGTCATGAACTTTTTCGAATTTATAAAGTTTAAATCCCTCGGGGCTAGCAACATACGTAGAACACGTACTATTGTGGAAAAAAGGTAAGCTAAAATGCATATTCATATATGACAATTCCAATCAAATCGCAAGAATACGATTCGAGAATCTTTCAAGTCTCATCCAATTATCATAAATAAATACCGATCACTCAAATCGATTCGAGAGGCGGTCTCTTGCTAAGCGGTCTCTTTGGCTAAGAGACTGCTTCTATATGGGCAGTCTAAAGTTTCAAAACTTGAGACTTGTTATCTAAGAAAAACAGTCTCTTTGGGTGGTTAAAACATTAAAATTGTAGAAGCATAAGAGACCCTTTTTGTCAGAAAAGCAGTCTCTTGTTTTAATAATTAAGACCTGTGTACTTAGAAAAGCAATCTCTTTTGTGGGTTCAAGAGAGACCAGTTTTGTTAGATATGTGGTCTCTTGCTACATTTTATTTTAAAAAAACATAATTTACAAAAACAAATATGCAATTTCAATTAATTTCGTTCAAAGAAAAATACATTAGACTTGTAACAATTACATATTAGATACTCGTAATTTATAGTATGTATTAGACAATTCATAGTACTAGGTACTATAATATATTAATCTGTAATCATATAAAAGAAAAAATTAACATTGAAAATAAACCATCATCCACTTGTTTCATTGGAGTGTTTCATCTTCTTCATCATCATCGGTTATCATCCTCGTCATCTTCATATCATCATCTCAAATAAAATTTAGCTCATAGATAAACCTATAATAACATCGAACAAGTGTTTCATCTTCTTCATCATCATCGGTTATCATCCTCGTCATCTTCATATCATCATCTCCATTAAAATTTAGCTCATAGATAAACCTATAATAACATCGAACAATAATAATAAGGTTAGATTCACACTAAACACAAGCCCAAAAAAAAAGAATTAAAGATTTACACTAAATAGAAATTACACGGAGTTAAAAAAAATCAAATTCATAATATTAACAATGTACAGATAAATAATGAAATTAAAAAGCAAAAACAGAAATAATTAACGAAAAATAAAATTCAGAAATTACCTAGTTTTTATAGTCACAAATTATACCAAAATTTACAATCGAAATAAAATAGAAAAAAATTAAAAAATTAAAAAAAAAAACCAAATATAAAACAAAATCAGAATAGAAATTTAAAATGAAAACTGTTTTTTTTTTTTTAAATGGATTGAAATATGAAAATTCAAAGGAAAAAAACGGAAAAATAAAAATTGAAGAATAAAAATCGAAAATGGAGAATATAGGATCTAAACAAAAATGAAAAATAGATCTAAATAATTACTTTAAAAAATTAGAATTGAAAACCAAAAGCAAACAACAAATTAGATGAATAAAACTTAATCAAAATTTAATGAAAACGATATTAGAAGAACATAAAATGAAAACAAAAAACATAAACTTAGAAAAAAAATAATCAGATCTCTAGTTTTGTAAAGAAGATAAAATAGTTAAGATCTAAAAAAAAACATACCAGGAATTTAAAATAGAGTATATAAATGACTTTTAAACCCAAAATTAAAACATTTCCCGTGAATGCATGCTCAAATGGAGATGGTGAAACCCACAAATCGAGAACTTCTGTAATCGAAACCTCGCCTTTGATTTTTTAGATTGTGAGAGGAGTAGAAATTATGATAATTACAATGATAAGATTGTGAGAGGTAGTAGATGGGAGATGATGGGAAATGGAGAACAATGAAAGGAAAAATATGGAGGAGAAAGTGAGGAGGCGAAGGGGGCAAATGAGAGGATTTTTTTCCAAAGTGAGTCTAACTACAAAACTATTTTGTAAAGTATACTTGTGGTCAAACTATTTACAAAACTAAGCTTCTAGGGTAAAACGCTATCTTGTACCCTGATTTTTTTAAAAGAAAAGTTCAAAGTGTAAAACGCTGACTGAGTTAGCGTTTTTAGTGTAATTTTATTTTTTTAAATCAGAAATTAAGTATTTTTTTAAAAAAATAAATTACACTAAAAACGCTGACTCGGTCAGCATTTTTAGTGTAAATTGTTTTTTTTAAAAAAATTCAGAAATTAAGAATTTTTTTTAAAAAAAATACACTAAAAACGATGACTTTTGTGTAACTTTTTTTTTAATAAAAAATTACGAAATTTAAAAAAAAAAAAAAAAACACCAAAAATGCTGACTCAGTCAGCGTTTTTGGTGTTAATTTTTTTTTTTTTATCAAAAATTACGAAATTTAAAAAAAAAGTCAACATGTAAAAAGGTTTTACACATTGAATTTTTTTTACAAAAACCCAGGTATAAAATGTTGTCCGAGACAGCGTTTTACCCTCGGAGCTTAGTTTGGTAAATAGTTTGGTAAATACTTTACAAAATAGTTTTATAATAGAGCTTACTTTGGAAAAAAAAATCCCAAATGAGAAGAGAGAGAAAGTAAAGAGGTAAAAAGTTACAGAATTAGGGTTTTGGAGGTTTAGTAAAAATTCTACAGAGACCTGTTAACTAACAAAATAGGTCCCTGCAAATTTTTGATTTAAAATAAATAGAAAAAAAATTCTCTAGAGATCTATTATCTACCCCACCAGTCTCAAATTGTTTTTTTTTATTAAAAAAAAATAAAAGAAAACAACAGAGACCAGTTAACTTAAATAACCGGTCTCTTAAGTTTTTTTACCAAGAAAAGAAATGAAATTGGAGACCTGTTATCAATGATAAATGATCTCTTGGACCAAAGAGACCCATTATATAGATAACAAATCTTTTATGTTGGGTCTCTTTGGCCAATTTTGGAGTAATGTGGAGTCGCCAAATTGTAGGCGTCATTCGAAGCGCGCCTACTTAAGCATGTGGTGAATATGCTTGGTACTCATAGGAAGTAGAAATTGACATTATACGATTAGGGACAAGGAAAGTAGGGAGCCGCCAACAAGTTTTTAAGCAACTTGTAAACCATTCACGGATCATATAAGGCAACCTTGATTAAGGGACAACGATAGGCAACAACGATTGACCCGTAAAGATTACACCCCATTCATAATCCATGAGATTACTAAATCTATATGGTTCGGAACCACGAAAGGCGGATCGGGGATAATGGTATGAAGTGAGTCATGGAGTCACATTCACCCGTATTGGCTTCTACTCGATTCTTATTGTGAAAAGTGATTCATGCGATCTCAAAGGCATACAAACAAAGATTTAATTTTCTCCAAACTAAATTAGGCTAAATTGGTTGAATATTAATGCAATACATACATAATTCTAGATATTAATGATCACTTTGATTAAACTTCAAGATTAAAAAAGAACCTAAATCGATCGTTCAAATTATCTTATTAGGCGTGATTTTCAATTACATATTCCCTTTAACATGCAATATGGTGGTCAAAAATATAAAAAATAAACATTAATAATGGAAGCAATTTAACCATAATAACGTTAGTCAAATCATCAAAAATATAATAATAAACCCTAACATGAACTAGCAACATTAAAAAGAAAAGGTAAGTAATTGAATGAATTACTCACGTTCCGCGCTTTTTTAAATTTCTACATCAAGAATAAAACGTTAGTACCTTCAAAGAAAAATAAATCAAATTGAAATTAAATTAAATTAAACTAGAGTTGATTTGGTCCAAACCCTCAATCGGTTATACCTTTCACGCCTTGGTTTAAGTATGGAATTTCGGGTGTTGTATGGACTCCTTGGAGTGCTTAGGGAAGGAATGGTTTAATTAGGAGCATAGTTTTAGGGCTTAGAATAAGAGAGAAAGAGGAATTACAATGTGTGTTGGTGCATAAGAGAGGAAGAGAGAATTATATGGTGCCCCGAAATTGTGAAATCAGCCTCGTATTTATAGAGAAAATGTGATGGGTGAGGTACGGAACCCTAGAAATGAGGTGCTGCAAAGATACAAACCTTAGAAATTGTCGTGTCGCGGAAAAATTGCCGTTGCACGCCAAAATTTGCCGTGGCACGGCAAACACCGCCGTGGCGCGGTAATTTCCAGTTTGTACGCATTTTTAAAACTATGATAACTTTTGATTTCGTAACTCGGAATAAGGCTTATAATATATCATTGGAAAGATCTTCAAGTGTTATTTCTAACCCAATTCGAATAAGGTCAAAGTCCTTTGTAGATTTTAAGATATGTCCGTTTTAGTGAAAGGGTGTTGGTTTTGGGCCGAGTTTTAGTGTTTTGATCATATCTTCTTCGTTTTAAATCAGAATTGGGCTTATGATATATCGTTGGAAAGATTATTTCAAGGCCTATCCAACCAATTAATAGTTGGATCAAAATTAATTGGGCCACAAAATCTGTTTAGCTCGGTTTTGTGATGTGGACACGATAAGAGGAAAATAAGTTATGGTTTAGGGAAATGGGCTAAGAATTGGGTTCGTTTATGAAACGTATTGGATTAAATATGGACTTAAGCACTCCAAAGATTAAATACTCAACTCGACCAATAATGGATGTGAAAGGTTGATCATCATCGCGTTTGGTTTTGGGGAGACATCTTTAGGTGTCTATACAAACCGATCTAATATTTCACAAATTTTCCAACACTTACAACTTCACTCTTACATTACAGAACATAAGTGAAACAAAAAAACTTTGAACTCTTTTTTCATTGAAATTGATTTTTTTCTTTTTATTTTTTTTCTTCTTTGAAACCTTTTTTTCTTTTGTCTTTCGAGCAACCTTCAATTAGAACACTTGAATATTGAAACAAACTTTTCTTTTACTCTATTTTTTCTTTTTTTCTCACATTAGAATTTTTTCAACTTTTGAAAACCTATTCAATTTTTTCCCATCCACAAAATAAGAACAAACAAATAACTTATCAAATCCACAAAAATTGTGCAAATTATGTGCACACTACAATACCCTCACCTCACTCACTATTAGCTCCTTCATGCCGAGCTTTGGACTAGTAACCAATGGTTCTTAAATAGGCTTGTAATGTTGCTAAATAAACAATAAAATGGCACAGGAAACAACATGCATAGCAAGAAAGGAACATATATATATATCTTATATCGTCTCAAGACCACTCAAAAGAACAAATGCCTTCGTCCTCCTCAATGTGCATAATAATGAGCCATATAAACATTAAAAAAATCAATATTCAACTTCATTGACATGCCAGGAACTAACAAACAATTCCTAATCAAATCACTAGTCAAGCACTATATTCACATGTAGTTAGACAAAATTAACGCATGTTAAGGTTTCAAGGCAATCAAACATCAAATCATGACTAACTAATCCACAATGTTTATCATCATATACCAAAAATCAAAAAAAATTTCAGATAATTTCATCAGAGGGCACAAGGAAGCATGATTTATCTTTCATTTGAACGTATTTTTGTATTTTTTTTTTTGTATTTTTTTAAAGCAATAAATCTATCCTAAGAAAGCAATAAAAGGAGAAAGGAGAGAAAAAATACCATATATACAAGAACATCTCCCCTAAGCCAAATCAAGCAATGTCCTCATGAACTTGGGAGTGTAGCCATAAGTAGCTACTCATCATCCTCCTCATCCATCCAAGCATCTCCACTCCCGCCTCTAGGGTTGTTCATCGGTCCAAAACCAGACTAGACCGGCTCGGAACCGAAATGGACTAGGACCTGAATCCCTGTTTTTGGAGGCTCGAGAACCGGACCTAAACATCCGGTCCGGTCCCGGTCCATAGCAGAAAAATCAGGTTGGGTTTGATTTTGGGCCTAATGCATTTTTTTTTATTTTTAATTTTATACTCTAAAAAAAAACAGTTTGAAATTTTTTTTAAGGAAAAACTCATATTAACAAAATTCAAATAATAATTACATTGATATTTAACCCTCTATCAATTTCAGATTCAACAAAGAAATTAAAAAATTAAAATTAGAGCAGCAAAAGCAGGCACTACAATGTATAGAAGAACCGCAACCACCAGATCTACCACCTTCAAAGTAGGTGGTCCCATAGGAAGGTCGGTGTAGATCGTGAGGAGAGTAAGAGGTCGAACGATGTGCGATTGGGTGGTTGTGGTCGCTGGAGTTGCGCGACCTAGTGGCCGCAGTCGCTGGAGTCGCGAGATCTGGTGGTCGTGGTCTCTAGTGTTGCGCGAGGTTGTTGGCTTGCTGCGGACCTACAGTTCGTCGATGTCTTCGTGGTGGTCAGTTGGTCACCAATGACTTGGTGAGGAGAGAGAAGGTCAGAGTGAGAGTAATGAGACCATGGGAGAGAGAGGCGAAGATTGAGAGTGAGAATTAAGGTTGAAATTTTAGGATAATATTTACGGCTATTTCATAAAATGCCACTGAATACTTAAAAAAATCACCAAATGTCATCGTGTTTTTTAGAATTCACCAAATGCCACTGAGGTTTAGTATAATATCACCAAATGCTATTTTCGTTAGTTGACCGTCACTTTTCGTTAGTTGACTTTACCACTTGTCACGTGTCACCTTCTGATTGGTCCGTTTTTAAAAAAAAATTATACAAAAATAAAAAAAAAAATAAAAAAAAAATAATAATAATAAAAAAAAAAACCCCAAACCCCAGCCACCACCCCAGCAGCCACCAGCCTAGCCATCCCTTACCGCCAAAGCCAGCACCAGAAGGCGCGCCGGCGGCCGGCGGATCCCCATCCCCACCCCTTCCCCTCCCCTTTCCCAGTCGCGCCACCCACCCTAGCTCAAACCCCTAACCCGCGAAACCCTACCCCCTTCATCCACCACCCCGAAACCCCACCCCCCTTCCTCCACCACCCTGAAACCCCCCCCCCCCTTCCTCTCCCTTTTTGATTTTCAGCCACCCCACCCAAAACACCCTTCCCCCCCCCTTTCGTTTCCGGCCACCCACCCACACAACACGAAACCCCTTTTTGATTCGTAGGTGCTCGTTTTTTGGCTCGAATTCCGCTGGTTTTCTTTGCAATTTGTGTGTAATTTCTTCTTCTCATTGCAATGTAAGTATTTCCATGTATAATCCTTTCTTCATTGTCGAATTTCATGCAAATTTGTGAAAAATTCAAAAACCCCCTTTGAAAAATCGATTTGGGGCTTTCTCGTGTGATGCTTGTTTGATGAAATTGTTTGTCCCATATTATTGCATTCTTGATTGTGAGCATTTTGATAGTAATTTTGTAGAAAATGGTGAAGAAATGAGCATGTTGTGTTCTTGCCTTCGAGCTTGAACGTGGGTTTTAATGGTGGTGGAAAGATGACGGGGAGGGAATGAAGAAGGGGCGGGGCCCTCGCCGGCGGCAGGTGCTTCGGTCTTCAGCGGCAGGGAGGGGTTTAGGGTGGGGTGGGCAGCCTGCCGATGAAGGTGGTAGAGGGGGTGGTGGCTGGGGTTTGGGGTTTTTTATTATTATTATTATTACTTTTTAATTTTTTTAAATATTTTTGGTTTTTTTTTTTTGTATAATTATTTTTTTAAAAAAAAATGGACCAATCAAAGGTGACATGTGGCAAGTGGTGGGATCAGCTAACGGTCAACTAACTGACAGTGACGGTTAACTAACGGAAATGGCATTTGGTGATATTATATTAAACCTTAGTGGCATTTGGTGAAGTATTTAAATACTCAGTGGCATTTTGTGAAATAGCCGTAATATTTATATTTTACAGAAAAAAAAATCTATACCGGTTTTCAGGTTCGGACCTAAAACCCCTAGGTTTAGACCAAACACGGACCGGAAACCGAAATCGTTGAATTTCAAGGACCGAGACCAGACTTGAATCTACCGATCAGGTTCTGCTCTAGTCCAAACAAGTCCGATTCAGGTCGGGTTTTAGTACTGGGTCATATTGTGTACACCCCTACCCACCTCCATGGCTAGGACCGACACCACCTTGCCCCGAACCTCCTGCAAAATAGCTAGGATCACATTTTCACCCAACCCCCAAATGGAACATCAAGCCCATAACAAAAAAACAGAAGAATAATCCACATAATTCCCGAGTACCTCCGGCACGGTATACTCTCCTTGGGGAGGTTGGAACCAATCCGGGTGTAATGCCTCGGGAGGAATTGCACCGTCTGCAATGAGTTTGTTAATGCTTCAACCTGGCCGTTTAATTGTGGTCGACAATTAAATACCCTGTATTTTTATACGTTTATTAATTTAAAATATTATTTTATGAATTATTTAAATAATTTGAATTATTATTTATGCTATTTTAATAATTTAAAAGGTTGATTTTAATTAAGAACTCATTTTTATTTATTTATTTGGTTTTGGAAATATTTTATTTCATCAATTTAGAAGCTTTGGGGAGCTTTGGATTTATAAAAGAGTTTTAATGTCAAAAGGAATTTATTAAAGTCAATATACCAATTTTAATGGGAATGGGTATCATTAAGAGTAAAAAGGGAAATTAAGTTAGGAGGGTTTGAGAGGGAGTACCATCTTATGAGCAAATTAGACTTTACCCAAGGTGGAGAATACCCAAATGTAAACTATCTTTCTCTCTCCTCTTATTTTTCTCTTTCCCCTAATTTTCCCCTCTCCCTCACAACCACTCACACACACGCACACTAGGGTGGCTGGCCGCCACCACCACCATTTCCCACCGGCTGGCCACCGCCACCAGCAGCAACCGTCGGCGTGGAGGGCGACAACAACCCCCCCCCCCTTGCGTGCAAGCGTGTGGTTGTGTGTAAAAAAAAAATCTTCTCTTTTTGTTTTAATTCAATCTAGCTTTCATTAATTAATGAATTTGGGTGTGTGTGATGATTTTATGATGTTTTAATAATGATTAATATGTATATATGTTTCAGATTTGGTTTTTGAATTAAAAAGCCCCAAATTGGTAAATCCTAGGTTTCTAAATTGATGTTTATTGATGCAATTTAATTATAGTTGATTAAAACCATTGAAACTAATATTTTTAAACTAAATTGCAGCAAGTTTAAGAGTTTTTATAATGCTGGAATTTTTATGTAGAGGCTAGAATAAAGTTTTCTTGAAGGTATTTTAATTACCCATTAATTAGGAATAAAAGTAGATGGTTTTAATTAAATTTCAGCATGATTTAGAAGGTTTAAGAGTGTTTTAAAGATTGTATATATTACTGGAAATTTATTATGAATAGGTATTAATGTCTCTTTGTAATTTTGGGTTATAGGAGACTTTCAAGTGTGTGATTTCGTGTAATCATGGCGATTTTGAGATCATATTTGAAATACGTTCGCGTACTTGACGAGCGCTAAATCGGTCGCACAATTTAGGCTCATTCAAACACATTTATAACAAACACCTCACTCAAACAAGTATAATGGCAAGTAAGGGTTCGGTCCACGGAGAACGGGAATCAATTGCTAAATAATCTTAACGCTCAAGCTAAATCGAAATCAAGGTATGAGTGGTGATTAACTAACAAACTACAACTAAAGGTTGAATTCAAGGGATTAAATCACTAGGGGAATGGGATTCACTCAACCAATAGCAATTAGGCGAATAGGGAGGAGCAAGGATAATTGGATATCAAAGACCACATGCAAGACCAACTTCAAACAATATGAAAACAACTCAAATCACTAAGCTTATATCCCTCATTAACTTAGCAACAAAAGATACATAATCATATTGCAATAGGTAATGAAACATTCAACCCACACTTCCATGTCGAACCAAACATTTCATGCCATCAAGTTCAATAATCTAGGTTAATTACTCCTATCATGAAGAACTAACAAGCAATCCCATATAATCCATTTTAATCACAATCCATCATCAAAATCACTCCCAAACTCACATAATCACCATTAGGTTGGGTTTCACCCAACCCCTAGCTAAGGAACTACTCACACATCATATAGAAAAGCACAAAATCAAAGTTTAGGGTTCTATCTTGCTCAACAAACTTGGAATAGTAACTTGCTACAAATAGAACTAACATTCAACAACAATCATCAAAGAACTAAAAGGGATTCAAATAACATGGTACCACAAAATAAATAAGAAACCAAGTAAAGTGGAAGGAGAAAAGTTACTAAAATGAAGCTTCAAAAATGTTGAATAATTGCTGAAATTATGAGAATAATCCTTGAAGTTTGCTTCTACAAATGATTAGATTTTTGAGGGTTTCTAAAACTAAATCAACTAATTTAATGAACTAAGGTTCTAACTAAGAGAGTTTTTGCTGAAAACTATTCTACTGTTTTTTTCTTCTTTTTCCCAAAAACGATCTCAAAAGGACCTTAAATAGTCCGTACAAAATTGGCTAAAATCGGGAAAAGGTCCTACCGAACTCTGGGTAGGTTCGGTCGGACTCAGGGTAGGTTCGGTCGAACTCTAGGTAGGTTCGGTCGAACCTCCCTGATCCTTGTTTGGTCGAACTTTTGAGGTTCGACCTCTTCTGCAAAATTGCTGAAAACTGGTTTGACACTGCCTTCATTGCACCATGGAGGTTCGGTCAAACTTTTCAAAAGTTTTACCACACCTAGGTTCGACCGAACCTTTCAGAGGTTCGGCCACACCTCCTCTTGCACTTCCTTTTCTTGCTTCCTCTCCTTCCCTTTTGCTCCTCTTGCCTTTGTCCATGGCTTCCATACTTGGCCAAGGGGCCTCCCACCGTGCATAGGACCGTCATGGAACCTGCAAAAGATACCAAAGTTCACGAGAGCATGGGGATGATAAAATAATGCATAAAGATTATCAAAATAAGCACAAATAAGCATTACTTTTCATCAACACATAAAGAAGCCATAAGAGGATAAATGAGGTGGAAAAACCTAAGAAAAATAAGAGGAAAAAGACCTAAATACTACCCCTAAGAGTGACATAAATGTCACTCATCAGTACTCGGTAATTATTTAAGTGTAGAATCATGCTAGGACTTGTGTAATTTATTCCAAGATAGTATTTTGATAGGTATTGGTTGGAATTGTTAATTGGATTGATTTGGTGATTGATTTGTGAAGCATGAATTATTTGAGATGAATTATTGATGGAATTCATGATGTTGGAACATTGTATATGGACCACACTTTTATTATTGGTATGATTGAAGACATGTTTAATTAAACTAACTGTTTAATTTGGTTTGGATTATGAAAAGGGAATTTTATTATGGTTCATATAATTTTTATTGATGCTATGAGCATGGGAAAAGAGCTATTTAATTGTCTATGTACACGAGGATTAATTTATATTTTGGTGGCTAAGTGTACTTAAAGTGTTCTAAACATCAAGGGATAGGATTTGTGGTGCAATATGCGCTTAAGGTGTTATTTAACGCCGAGATAGTTTAAAAAGGGTTAAACATTAAATTAAATGTGGTCACTAATTATTCAAGAATTAAATTGGTATATTGGATTGCTTAATTGATTTATAATGATTGATTGTGTTATGGATTAAGAGTCATCACCAAGTCTAAAAAATGAAAATAACGTAAAGTGAAAGAGATTACGCACCAAAACTCTTGGAACGTATATACTTTGAGTACGTATGAACATATAGGGGGAGTTATGCGACTTTATATTTGACCATAACATCTACTGGGAATACAAGACGCGTTATTTTCTTTTTATTATTATGCGCAAGAATTCCGCCACTTACGAGTGGTTCTTTTATACTAGCACGGTCAGCTCCCATGCTAGTACCCCTTTATTGGGGCAGGTTAGGGGGAACCTCGTTTGATGCGTAATCAAATTAAATAAGCAACATAAATGTGTATTGAATGAAATGTGTGTTGTGTGCTTTTAAATAGGTGCAACAAAGTAAGTTGTGTGATGTTAGGATGAAAGCATGTTAGTATGAATCGTTTACGCTTATGTACTCAACATTGCTGATTATGTGTTGTATGTTTGTTTGGCCTTGTCTTTATCTAGGCCCTACGATGACCCATTTCTAATGGCAAGTAGTGGGGACAAAGTAAAGAGAAGCTTTTTAGGTGACAAAGCATATTCATGATGGGCGTGAGTGAAGAGCGAATCTTGTTTAGTTTCCATAAGAATATGATGTGTTTTAGTTATTTGCTTTGATTATTTATAATTGCTTGTGAGACTAATGCAATGTTTTCAACATTTAGTTTGGTTTTGAAAAGGACTTGCAATGGTTCCAAGTTGTAGGTTGACTCCGTTTGACTTTGGTTTGACTTTACTTTCGTTTGGTTGACTTTTGAATTTAGTTTTATTTTGAATGATTTTTATAGCTAGTCTTCCGCTGTGTGTCTTTGATAATTTCTTTAGCCGTTATCACCATGAAGGTAATGTCTTAGAATTTTCTTTTTTCGTATTTTAAAATTAAAAGAGCAAAATAGGTATTTTAAAGGGAAGAATTTTCTAGGGCGTTACAGACCAACTGATACGAAGTAGTGGGAAATTCCTTGATCTCCTAACCAATTTTTAAGGTTAGAAGTCTCAAATTGAGGATCATTGTCAAAGACCATATATAATAAGTTTTACGTAACTTGTTAATTTATTGATTCTAATTTAATTTGTTTTTACAGCTTTTAATATATATATACGAATCATTGGTTATTTGCTATTAATATTGATCTTAAGCTATATGTTGATTTATGTGAGATTGATTAGGAGGAGGATTTAATATTTAAGAATTGACCTTTAGTTGTGGGAGCAACTTCTGAGTTTATAACATTGCATTATAAGTGATAATTGTCATTTGCTAAGTATATCATTCTTTAAATCACTTTCACTCAAATTAACAAGTAACTTGAGATCAATATTGACTGCAAAACCAATGATTTGAGAGATGGCACGAAGGGGCTTGTTAGAATTAGGTAGCATTTAGCACCGAACGTAGTATATCACATGTGGTCTGATAATTTAACAATTTCGATGTTAAAGTATGATTTTTCATTTCTCTCTATAAACACCAAAATTTTCAAAATATGCACGATTTATTTGTATTTTTCTTAAATAAAATATATTACTTAATATATTTATCTCATAATTTTTTGTGATTTTTTTAATTTCCTTTTTACTTGAATTTTTTTATTATAAGATTAATTTTTAATTTTCTTTCTCATATTTGCTTTTTACTTGAATTTATTTTTATAATGACTTTTCAAATTAATTTAACTTTTAGTTCTAAACTAAATTGCAATTATTTTTTTCATTGCTAAATTATACCCCTTCGTCCCTATTTTTTACCCCATTATACATTTGGTTCAAAAGCCATATATTCTCTTGCGATGCACGTTTTTTTCATATTTTATTTTGTATTGTATATTTTTTTAATCTCTTACAATAATATTTAATAATTTATTTTTGCTATTCTAATTTTTGTACCTAAGTTTAACTTTATTTTTTTTCTTAAGTTTATAACTTATTTGATTCATTTTACTATCTAATTCATTAGTTACTTATTTAGAATTTGGATTTATTAAATGGATATAATTGTAGGACTTTAGATACTCTGAGCGGAATTGCATGAATCATATTCGTTAGCATCTAATAACCAAGATCTATGCACAACACATAAAGAACACATAATTAGACCTTTGAAGCGTGATTCCACGAGTGATCGAGCAAGAACAATAGGATAACTAGAACCCCAAACGTGATTCCTCTACTTGGTCCACGGGCACAAATTGAATCTCCACTAATGCTAGTTAGTTGTGATCGAACCCTTTCAATCAACCTTCTACAAAGAAGAGAGGGATGAACTAACCACAATCAACCACCACAACCATCATGCGGCACTAAAGGTGGCCGGCCGTACAGAAGGGAGAGGGAGGGGAGGGCGTGCGTGAGAGAAAGAGATTAGCGTTAGGGAGTTTGGTTGCGTTGCTTCACAATTCACTGTATGATTAATTATAACTTATGTCAACCCTAGGCATGGACTTTATTTATAGATCACATCTATAATTCGAGTCCATGTGAAGCCCAAACTCCGATCCTAACTTAATTCTAACTACTCTAGCCCAACTCCTTACATGGTTTGTCATTACCTCATGAGACCCGTTAATGGGCCTCATGGTTGTTTAATCCAATACCCTTGTGTGTGACCTCATAGGATCCATTCTATTAGGCTTTGGACTATTTAACTAGCCCAAAGATCATTTATCATATCTAGAAATAGACAATGACGACCCAAGAGAATGAATTAATTATCTCCATAATAGTGATCCTTGATATATCTAGTAATTGCACTCGACATAATTCCTTCAATGTCCCACTTGTCTGAGAAAAGTGTGAAATATTCAAATTCCTTAAGTCAATGTGTGTCGATTTGATAATATGATTGCATCTCATGTCGAGATCATATTAATCTACAAATCTTTTCTTGAAAATTGAGTTAGAATTACAAAACAAATGATTACTATGTAATCCATTTGAGCACGAGCATACATTTTTTGAATTCTCCCTCTTCAAGGGGCCATGACACATTCCTAATTGAATAGGTAGACTCAATCAAATCTTGTGGTAACCAAGGCTCCCACTCAACTTTTAAAGTAACCAGAAAACACCTTTTATAGTCCCCTTTTACTGAATGACGTTTGGGTGTACCACAATTAAACCAATCATTGAATGAAATCAATGTTCCACTCATGACAAAGGAATCCATTAATATATCCGGAAGCTCTATACTTGAACTTCAAAGTAGGTCAATAGTTCGATCATGCATCATTCACGCATACCCATGTGATTGACCGAAGCATCTCTATGCCCCTATAGCCCATAAAACTGTGATATCCAATCAATACATGCTAGTCCATTTATTGAAATCATTTATGTCCAATTTAATGATTTCGAACTAGAAACTTAAATAATGTATGAACTTAGTTCACCTATAGGGTTTCATTCACCAAGTCATCAACTTGATGAGCCCATCAATTCATAAGTATTTTGGACATTTTATTCAATATCAAAAGCCATAATTAAATAAGAGAAATTATAAATTTCTGATTAAACATAATTCTGCAAGTAAATGTATTACATATGTAATAAGTTTTCACAAAACAAATATAACTTAAATTACATCACTTGCTTCAATCAAGTTGCCCTAGTATGAGTCTGATGCTTGGGTTGTGGAAGGGGTTTGGTAAGCGGATTAGCGATGTTCTCATCCGTATGAACTTTGGACATCTTGACATCTTGTCTGCCAACGATCTCTCGAGTGAGGTGATACTTCCTCTCAACATGTTTGGACTTGAAATGTGACCTTGGCTCCTTTGATTGAGCAATGGTGTCATTGTTGTCACAATACAATTAAATTCCTTCTTGAGCACTTGGTACAATGTCCAGCTCAGTAAGGAACTTCTTGATCCAAACTGCTTCCTTAGCTGCTTCAACCGCAGCCAAATACTCAGATTCTATCTTAGAGTCTGCGATAGTGATTTGCTTTGAACTCATCTAGCTCACTGCTCCTCCATTCAGACAGAAAATGTATCCAGACTGGGATTTGAAGTCATCTCTGTCTATTTGGAAACTCGCATCCGTATATCCTTTGACAACCAACTCATCTTGGCAGCTGTCCAGTGTGCTTCACCTGGATTTTCCTGAAACCTGCTACACATGCTAAGGGCATATGCAACGTCTGGCCTTGTACATATCAGGGCATATATAATGGACCCTATTACAGAAGCATAAGGTATACTAGCCATACGTATCAACTCATCTAGCATTTTATCGATAATTTAGAGTGTCGTGTGGAGCGCCCGCGCCCATGTTAAGCGCGCCCGCGCAAGGTAAGCACGGCCCGCATTAAAAGCGCGTCAAAATCACGCCAACTCTCTAGATCAAGGCAAGATTTTGGCAGAATTAAGGAGGCACACCATCGCCGCCGTGAGTCGCTCCCGCGTTGCTTCCCTCATCTGCGGTTTTTGTGTGGTTATTCCTTTTATTAAAGGGTGGCTTCGGTTTTCAAAAGAGAATGCAGTTTTCTCTCCTCTCCAATATTCTATCTTCTCTACACTTTATTTGAAGAAACTTGCAATATCTTCATCTAAATCTCTATCAATTAAGTTTTCCTTTGAGAATTTAATCATCTTACTACAAATCTTAGTGCAAAGATCGTAGTGTCGTCTATTGTATCTCAAAGTAACTTTCCGGTTCAACCTAAGCACCGTTGTGGGGGAAATAATCACTTTAGGAAAGTGTATTCACGCCTTAGACGAGTATCAAGTATTGAAGACTCACGTGGTCATACTCATTCTCATGTCCTTGTTGTTTTCGTTGGCTTGGAGTAAGGCAAGTGATTATCTTTCGTACTTGTAGTTTAGTTTGTAATTTTCTGTAATTGTCATTCTAAACTTGTTAGTGCTTGGATTGTGTGTGTAGTTGATTATAATTATACATTGTAATTTCTTTTTATCCCACAAATTCGTAGTACTAGAATTTGTACTAGTAGGAGTAATTCCTAACAATCTAAAGTGATTAATATAGAATCATGTCTAATGTGAAAGAACTTACCACTAATTTTGTCAAACTTAAGAAGTTTGATGGTGTGGAGTTTCGACGTTGGAAGAAGAAGATGTTTTTTCATCTTACTTCGTTGAAAGTTGCCTATGTTATAAGTACTCCTAGGCCGGTAGAACAAGAGAATGAGACCATGGAAGATGTTCGTGAGAAATCAAAGTGGGATAATGATGACTTTATTTTTCGGGGTCACATACTCAATGGGATGGAGGATGACTTATTTGATGTTTATCAACATATGGAATCCGCTAAGGAGCTTTAGGAGTCCTTGGAGAGAAAATATATGGCGGATGATGCTTCTAGCAAAAAGTTTCTTGTAAGTAACTTTAATAATTTCAAGTTTGTTGATGGTAGGTCCATCATGGATCAATTTCATGAGATACAACGTATATGTGGTAACTTGAAACAACATGGAATTAGTGTAGATGAATTATTTGTTGTTTCAAGTATTTAAGCTGCCTACTAGTTGGAAAGATGTGAAACATGAACTGAAACACAAGAAAGAGGACATATCTTTGTCTGATTTGGCTACCCATCTTCAAGTTGAAGAGGGGATAAGGGCCATAGAAAATTCTAAGGATGGGAATCCTAGCACATCCACCATTAATGTGGTGGAGGAAGGTAAATCTAGTGCTTCAACTAGTGGTAAGAGGAAGAATAACAATTCTTCCAAAGGAAAGTCCTAAAAGAAGAAGGAAAACAACAAGTTTGCTTGTTGGGAATGCGGTAAAACTGGACACCGCAAGAAGGATTGCTACATTTTCAAGAAGAAAATGGAGAAATCCAAGGAGGGCCATGCTTCTAATAGCAAGGATCCATCCACCAAAGGTAATCCTTTACATGAGGTTGAATTTAATTCCGGTTTGGATTTAAATGCAACGGATCCTAACATTTTTTGGTGCAGGATGATGACTTATGGTGGATTGATTCGGGGGCTTCTAGGCATGTATTCAAGATGAAGCATTGGTTCAAAACCTTTCACAAGGTTGATTATGGAGAAGAACTCTATATGGGGAACAACTCTACCATCAAGATCCAAGGGAGAGGACAAGTTGAGCTAATGTTTAGTTCGGGCAATGTTATCATTCTTAGGGATGTATTATATGCTCCGGAGATCAATAGGAATCTTGTATCAGGCCCTTCCCTGAATCGTCTTGGATATAAACTAGTGTTTGAAGTAGATAAATGTATAATAACTAGAGGTAGCACTTTTATTGGTCGTTGTTATTTGACTCAATGATTGTTTAAACTCTCTTTAAGAGAGAAGTTTGTAATGATGGATGATGTTTGTTTAAATGTTGACAATAGTATTGGTGTGAGTTTGTTTTATTTATGGCATTCTAGATTAGGTCATGTTAATTTCAATAAGTTGAATTTCATGTCTAAACTAGAGTTAATTCCACCATGTGATATTTCTCCTAATAAATGTTCTACTTGCATGTTAAACAAGATCACTAGAACTCCTTTTAAAAAGGTTAAGAGAAGTTCTAAAATTTTAGAATTGATTCATAGTGACTTGTGTGACTTTTATAGTACACCTTCTTTGGGAAATAAAAGATATATATTTACTTTTATTAATGATTTTTCAAGCTTTTTCTATGTGTATCTTTTATATTCCAAAGATGAAGCCTTGGTAAAATTTGATATTTATAAGAAAGAGGTAGAAGTGCAAGTAGAGTCATTAATTAAGAGAATAAGAACTGATAAGGGAGGAGAGTATTATGATCCAACTTATTTCCAATCTTTGGGTATAATTCATGAGACAACAGCGGGTTATGCACCACAATCGAATGGTGTAGCAGAAAGGAAAAACAGAATCTTCAAGAAATGGTTAATTCCATGTTATCTTACTCAAGTTTAAGTGAAGGGTTTTGGGGTGAAGCAATGTTGACAGCTTGTCACATTCTTAACCGGGTTCCCACTAAGGGAAAACATTCTACTCCTTATGAACTTTGGTATAAAAGAAAACCAAACTTGAGATACTTGAAAGTTTGGGGTTGTAGGGCAACTGTTAGAGTGCCCGGTAATAAAAAGAGAAAGCTCGGTGAGAGGGGCTTGGAATGAATCTTTATAGGTTATGCTAAGCATAGTAAAACCTATAGGTTCTATGTAATAGAACAAAATGACTATATATCGAAACATTCGATTATTGAGTCAAGAGATGCAATTTTTTATAAAAATCGATTTTCATCAATGAGTAGACCTAAGGATCTACAAGTTAGTACCAAAGGAAAGGAGATTGTTGATTTTTATGATCAACTTGAATCTCATGAATGTTCATTTGATAATGAGGATGAGACTTCTTATGTTAAAGGAAGTAAGAGACAAAGGAAACCTAAGAACTTCGGTGATGACTTTATAATTTATTTAGTTGAAGGTTCTAGGGATGTCCTTAGTTTTACTATTCCATATTGTTTTAATGTGGATAGTGACCCAAAGACTTATAGCGAGGCCATATCTTCTCAAGATAGTGCATTTTGGAAGGAAGCTATAAATGATGAGATAGATTCCATCATGGGAAGTAATACTTGGGTCATAGAGGATTTACGTCTCGGTTGCAAACCTCTTGGTTGCAAGTGGATTTTCACTAGGAAAAGGAGACCAGATGGCTCCATAGTGGAATTTAAAGCCAGATTGGTTATCCAAGGCTTTAGGCAAAAGCATGGTGTTGATTACTTTGATACCTATGCACCGGTTGCAAGAATTACCTCCATCAGGTTATTAATTGCAATGGCTTCGGTTTATAATCTAGTGATTCATCAAATGGATGTGAAGACGACATTCCTTTACGGAGATCTAGAGGAAGAAGTGTACATGAAACAACACGAAGGGTTTGTTTTGGAAGGACAGGAAGATAAGGTGTGTAAATTGGTTAAGTCATTGTATGGACTTAAACAAGCACCAAAGCAGTGGCATTAGAAATTTGATGACACGATATTGTCCTTTAGATTCAAAGTGAATCAAGCTGATAAGTGTATATATAGAAAATTTGATGACAAAGGTCATGGTGTTATCATTTGTCTATATGTTGATGATAAGCTTATCTTTAGTACAAGTCTACAACAAGTAGAATTGACCAAGGAATTCTTATCCTCATCTTTTCAGATGAAGGATTTGGGGGAGGCGGATGTCATTTTGGGCATCAAGATTATTAGGGACAACGGAAGACTTATTTTAAGTCAATCTCATTATATTGAGAAGATGATCCAAACGGTTTAATATGTTTGATAAGAGTCCTATAAACACCCCCATGGAACCTAATGTTAAATTGGTTAAGAATTCGGGGAAAATGATTTCCCATTTGGAATATTCAAGGATAACTGGATATTTGATGTATGTCATGATAAGTACAAGACCGGATATTGCATTGGCTGTAGGAAAACTTAGTAGATTTACTAGTAACCCGAGTGTACAGCATTGGTTTGCAATTCGGAGGGTCTTGAGGTACCTTAAGGGTACATTGGATTATGGTTTGACTTATAGTGGATTTCCTTCGGTTTTAGAAGGATATTCTGATGCAAGTGGGATCACTTACAAAGAGGATGACTCTTCTATTAGTGGTTGGGTGTTCATGTTTGGGGGAGGTGCCATTTCATGGTCTTCCAAGAAACAAAATTTCATTGTCGATTCCACTATGGTAGCGGAGTTTATTGCTCTTGCTTCAGCTAGTAAGGATGCTGAATGGTTGAGAAATCTCATGTTTGAGTTGCCTTTATTTCCAAAGCCAATGTCACCGATGGCTATTCATTGTGATTCGAATTCGGCTTTGATAAAGGCATATAGTCAAGTGTATAATGGTAAGTCTCGACATATTTCACTTAGGCATAGCCTAGTGAAAGAGCTTATCAATGATGGGGTCATAAGTCTTTACTATGTTCCTACAAAATTGAATTTGGCGGATTACTTTACTAAAGCAATGCCAAGGCATTCCATCATCTTTGCTTTGAATGGAATGGGTTTATGTCCAAAAAACACAAATTTGTGAAAACCAATCTAACGCTTGAAGAAACATCAAGTCTTAGATTCAATGTGGTTGAATTGCTTTTTTGATGTTTGTTAGCAATGTTTTGTAACCCATATTGCTATGATACTTGTGATGTTATTAGGTAGCGTTTATTTAAAGTTCTCCAAATTTAGAGAGTTGAGAAGCTCTAGATGAAGGTGTCTTATCACAAGGGCACTATTACGTATGTGAGAACCTACCTATGTAAGTTCGAAGTTGAGCCGCTTCAAGAAGTCTAGATGGACATATTGACTTTGATGAACTTATGAGCGATACGGACACATGACTGTATAAAAGTGTCAAGTAATGTTAAATTCGATTTATCTTGTGTGTATTTCACCTTCGAATGGTCGAAAATGTCCGTGTGATTCAATTCATAGGGAAATCATGGGATTTGATCATCGTTACGTGTGTTGTACTAGTTGTCAATTCAATCCGTAGGGACATTGGCATAGATGAATGAGATGTAGCTTAATTCATAGAAGTGGAGAAGGTTTTTTAAGGTACACTCTAAATGGGGGAGGATTGTTGATAATTTAGAGTGTCCTGTGGAGCGCCTGCGCCCATGTTAAGCGCGCCCGCGCCCATGTTAAGCGCGCCCGCGCAAGGTAGGCGCGACCCACGTTGAAAGCGCGTCAAAATTGCGCCAACTCTTTGGATCAAGGCAAGATTTTGGAAGAATTAGGGAGGCGCGCCCGCGCTGCTTCCCTCGTTTGCGGTTTTCGTGCGGTTATTCCTTTTATTAAAGGGTGGCTTCGGTTTCAAAAGAGAATGCAATTTTCTCTCCTCTCCAATATTTTATCTTCTCTACACTTTATTTGAAGGAACTTGCAATCTCTTCATCTAAATCTCTATCAATTAAGTTTTCCTTTGAGAATTTAATCATCTTATTACAAATCTTAGTGAAAAGATCGTAGTGTCGTCTATTGTATCTCAAAGTGACTTTCCGATTCAACCCAAGCACCGTTGTGGGGAAAATAATCACTTTAGAAAAGTGTATTCACGCCTTAGACGAGTATCAAGTATTGAAGACTCACGTGGTCATACTCATTCTCATGTTCTTGTTGTTTTCGTTGGCTTGGAGTAAGGCAGGTGATTATCTTTCATACTTGTAGTTTAGTTTGTAATTTTCTGTAATTTTCATTCTAAACTTGTTTGTGCATGGATGTGTGTGTAGTTGATTATATTTATACATTGTAATTTCTTTTTATTCCCACAAATTCGTAGTACTAGAATTTGTACTAGTAGGAGTAATTCCTAACACTTTTAAGGGCACTGAGTTTTACTGAGCGTAATACCATGTGACATGGGAGGAAATTCTCTCTTGGAGCCTTTCATGTCAAACCTGTCAAGAACCTTATTAATATAAGTCTCTTGACTTAGTCCAATCATCCTTCGAGACCTGTCTCGAGGGATCTTGATTCCCAAAATGTACTCGGCGTCACCCAAGTCTTTCATGGAGAAACAACTTTTCCACCATTCCTTGACTGATTTAAGCATTGGTATATCGTTCCCCATGAGCAGTATGTCATCTACATACAAGACTAAGAAAACTAGGTTGCTCCCACTAGACTTCTTGTATACACAAGGTTCTTCTTCGCTCTTGAGAAAACCTTTGATCGCCTCATCGAAATGAAGGTTCCAACTCCTTGATGCTTGCTTCAATCCATAAATGGATTTTTGAAGTTTTCATACCCTTCCAGGATTTTCTAGGTCTTTAAAACCCTCAGGTTGCGTCATATACACATCCTCCGTCAAGAACCCATTCAAGAAGGCGGTTTTGACATCCATCTGACAAATTTCGTAATCAAAAAATGCAGCAATCTCTAGAAGGATTCAAATGGACTTAAGCATTGCTACTAGGGAAAGGTTTCATCATAGTCAATACCATGAATTTGTCTGAACCCTCTTACAACCAGTCTTGCTTTATAGATGTAAGCATTTCCATCTTTGTCTATCTAAATCTTATAGACCCATTTGCAATCAATAGGTTTGACCCCATTACGCAAGTCTATTAGGGCCCATACAACAATTTTAGACATGGATTCTGTTTTGGGGTTTTTTGATGTCCTGCGGGAGAGTTACAATTGCGGGACTGGTATCCTTGTGCATGTACCTGCAAAACAACGGAGACTCCTTGTGGTGGGAGTTCCGCCTCCGACGGTCAAGTTAGTACTTGTTTGAGGAGTAATAAATGCGGAAAAGTAAAGGTAGGAGATCTGGTCCCTCAAGGTGAGGAGTGATTAATGTGTTTAGGCTTCTCTAGGTGAGAGTAATTAATTGCTCAATCCCCCTTAAATGAGGATTAATTAGTGTATTTATATGCCTTGGGAAGCGTGCCAGTCCTAGGTTTAGGTCAACCTAGGGTTGATTGGGCTTCTTCCGAAGACTGGGCCTAGGTGGTCGTTTTGTCCATTTGGCATAGGGGAGGCCACGTGGCGTGGCACAACTGGTCCAGGGTGGACTGATCATCACTTGACACGTGTCAGGCTCCAACTGGTCCATGTGGCAGACACATGGTAGGGCCTGACTGGTCCACGCGTCAGATGATGATTGGCTGGGGAAAATCCCCTAATCAGATTCCATTTCGGATTTCATGGCGTCAAGCCATTTTTCTGAGTCGGGGCTCACCAAAGCTTGCTCGTAGGTTGTGGGTTCCTCATTCTCTAATAAGAAGATTTCATAATCCTTAGTTAACAGAACATCAACAAACTGTTTGTTTTCGATTCTGCTAGACCTACATAAGGTAGGAGCAGCAACAGATTTATTCTCTTTGACTCTTTGAGGATTTTCGCAAGAATTAGATTCCAGTGGGATGATAGGAGTCTCGCTAGTCGAATTAGCTTGCTCCGACACATGATTTGTCAAATTAGCTGACTCATGCGCCCTCGCCTCTGATGTGGTGTAATCCACATCCATTTGTTGCTCGTCTCAATTTCTTTGAGAACCACTTTACTCCCACTTGGCTTTGTAGAAAGAAATTCCCTTTCTAAAAAGACACCATCACGAAAACACTTTGTTATATGCGCGATTGTAGAAGTACTACCCTTTTGTCTCCTTGGGATAACCCATGAAGAAACATTTGTCTGATTTAGGGCCTAGTTTTCCGCCTTGTAAATGTTTTACATAGGCTTCACATCCCTAAATCTTGAGATAAGATAACTTTGGAACTTTTCCAGTCCATAACTCATATGGTGTCTTCTCTGCTGCTTTGGACGGGCTTCTGTTTAGTATGTTCGCAGTTGTCTCTAATGCATATCCCCAGAATGATATATGCAGATCAGTAAAGCTCATCATGGATCGAACCATGTCAAGCAAAGTTCGATTCCTCCTTTCTGACACACCATTCAGCTGTGGTGTTCCTAGAGGAGTTAATTGTAAAAGTATTCCACAATCCCTCAAATGATCATCAAACTCTTGAGTCAAATATTCGCCACCACGATCAGATCACAGTGCTTTTATTGTTTTCCCAAGTTGGTTTTATACTTCATTCTGGAATTCCTTGAACTTTTCAAAGGATTCCGACTTGTGCTTTGTTAAGTAGATATAGCCATACCTACTTAAATCATCAGTAAAAGTAATGAAATAGTTAAATCCACCTCTAGCTTTGGAACTCATTGGTGCTCATGCATCCATATGTATAAGGCCCAAAAGGTCACTAGCTCTTTCACCCTTTCCTGTAAAAGGTGATTTGGTCATCTTACCTAACAAGCATGACTCACAATTCTCAAATGATTCATAATCAACTGAGGAGAGGAGTTCATCCTTATATAATTTCGGGATGCGCGATTGGTTTATATGACCTAACCTACAATGTCATAGGTAGGTTTGGTTTGATTAATCTATTTTACACTTTTTTTTATCGATGTTGTAAACATGGGTTATATAGTCTAAAACATACAAACCATTAATCAATTTTGCGTTAGCATATAACATATTATCTTTAGAAATAAAACAACTCTTGTCTCTTATTTCAAAAGAAAAATTTTCAGTATCTAACACTGGAACTGTAATAATGTTCTTGGTAATTGTTGGGACATAATAACAATTATTAAGCACCAAAATAAGACTACACGGGAGCTTCAAGTGATAGCTTCCAATAGCAGGTGTAGCAACTTTTGCTCCATTTCCTACTCAAAGTGTGACCTCCCCTATTGCTAACTTCCTACTCTCTCTTAAGCCCTGCATGTTATTAACAATGTGAGCACCACAACCGGTATCGAATACCCAAGTGGAAGAAGGAGTAAGATTGATTTCAACAACAAATATACTAGGTAACTCCTTACCTTCCGTATTCAACGGCATGTTGTGAGGACATTTTGGTAAGTGGTAACACCACCTACCCCAGTAGAAACACTAGCTTCCTTCCTTTTTCAAGTACTCCTCTGTGTGGTTGATCAATAAACTGACAAGCGCGACAGTAGAGCCTTCATCATCATGAATTATCTTGACGAGATCAAATCCAACATGGAGTGAAAACAGAATTTTGTCATGAGCAGAGTCATCATCAAACGGCCTCCCTAAGATATCTATCTAATTGAGTAACTCAATTAGTTCCTTAACATGGGTCTTAATTGACTGACTAGGTATGAGTTTCTTAGCCGTTATCTTACAATGAATATTGTAAGTCTCAAACCTTACACTGTCAGTCCAGGAGTAATATACTTGGGGAATCGATTCAACTATTTCCTTGACATTCTGGTCAGTGACGCCTCCACTTCCTAATTCCCCAATGCCACCTCTAAAGATGGTACGTAGACATTCTCGCAGTAAGGTTGGCTCATAATCCTTAAACCATCTCTTTCAACAAGTTGGAATAGAGGCTAACATGAGGTTCCTGACTTTCTCTGCATTTTAAACATCTTTTGCATGCCTTTCAGGAGTTAAACCCACTGTGAATCTGCTTTCAATGGGAATGTACAACCGAGCTTCGAGCTTGTGGCTCTTAAGAACATTTCTTAGCTTTTTTCCCAATCCTTAAAATTTTTGAGTTCAGTTTAGTTGGCAAGTTAATGTTATCGTTAAAGCTATTCATCTACAACAAAAACGAGGCAAAGTTCAATAATTATGTTTAATAAAATTTAAAGTATCATAAGCGAATTAAATAGTTTACTTTAAAACACTTTATTCAATTTAAATGATCCCAATTTGAATTAAGTGATTCCAAGACCCTTTATTTGTGCAATAATTGACCGGAATTTGGCCTTATCATCAACCATTACATTTTCAAGGTCAGTAAACTCTTTACTGATTACAACTCTTGTAACTCTTGGTTGAATAATTAACCATCTCGTGTTTAATTATTACCCTTTTCTTCAAGGTTTTAAACTCTTTAGGTAACCTTGTTGAGTATAACCAATTAAAATTGTAAAACTTGATTTACCCCAAGTCACCTAAGATATAAAAATGACACCCAGCTTTGGCATGACCTATCATTAATGATCGAAGGGTTGTTGGGTTTTTAATTGGAAAAGCAACCTCATTATTACCGGGACCTAGATTCATTATGTTGTGATTAATTTAGTGAACTCTAGCGCATCATCACAAGCATATATAAAACCTAGCATGCATAATCTACTAATGCATAAATAAAACATAACATAGTATGGCCCCTTAATCCTAAGAAAACTAATAAAGCAAAAGCTCCCACTTGAACCTTTATGAATCGATCTCATCCATCTTGCTCCTTTGGGCCTTCACTCCATTGGCTTTTTGGATTAACTGCAACCTGTAATACTATTCTATTCTATCTAATACTTAAATAAAGTAAAATAAATTACAAAAATACTTAACGGTGCGCAGACTGTATTTAGATTACAAAAATACATCACGATGCGCATATCGTATTTAGAAGCTATGGGCCATACTAATCTATATATAGAAAAAATAATATCATATATTATAAAAATTGCCACATAATAAACCACTCAACATGCTTTCCTAAATTACAACATCGAATGTTCATAATTAAGGAAACATGGTACCTAAATATCTCATATCTTAAAACTTGTAATATGATAATATCATATATTATTCATGACCAATTATAAAATATCGTATATTTTAACTTAGGTATGAGATAGAATCAAATCATATTTTAATCTTGGATGATAAATCACATTTATTCTCCATGATTATCCTAACTAATTTAGGAGATTCTATCCTAATTACTTAGCAAATCACATAATTTTAAATCAATTATATCCTAAAACAATTATGGGATAATCTCATTATTTAATCAATTATTATCCATATGGAATCTTTTGCTCAAAATATCTTAAAATCTTATCGAAATTAACAACTTTAATTTTGACAATTATCTTTCAAAATAAAACTGATTTTTTTTTTAAATCTGAATTTTAAAATAAAATAAAATAATTTTTTTTTTAAAATTTGCGTCAGCCACCGTGGTGTGGACAACCGAAGCTAGCCACGGTGGCTGTACACTGTCAGGTATACGCTGCTGTGTAGCGACACACAAACAGCAGCAGCAGTGCCGCGCAACTGTTGCATTGTGCTGTTGTTGCTGCCCTTGCCGACCCGACCTGCTGCTCGCCCTACCCTCTCTCTTGGACCACCACCGGCGGAAACCCTAACATTTTTACCCCTCTATATATTTTTATCCCCTCATTTTCGCATATTCACGAGATATTTTAAGATAGAGAATCTTTGACTTTTGAGAGAATTTGTTTATTGCCTCTTGAGTTCGATCCGCTTCCATTACAGACGTCCCAACAGATTCCCTCAATACCTTCAATACAAGGTAAGCGCCTGCTTCATCTCTTTCTTGTTCTTTAATTTTCCGTCTGTGTTTGTCATTCCTTGTTTTTCAAAATGGTTTCACAAACACACACGACACGACCTAGGGTAGCTATCTTCCGGTCACCAGGGACGGCTGAATCTAGGACAAGGAGTGTCGCCTGCCCCCACTTGGACTCCCTTCTCCAAACATCCCCGAATCCAACTGTCTCTGTGTCTGTGCAAGACACTATGGTCAGAACTAAAAAGACGGCTCAGGGCCCCATAGATGAGGAAGATGGCGGCGCTATTAGGGTGCCAAGAGATGAGGTTTTTGACCACCCCCACCCGGCACTTCAAGCACGCCGGATGACTCCATCCTGAACGAGTCAGATGGTGGGGATAATAGTGCATCCGGCTCTAAACAAGGGTCATCTCAGTCAGATGCTATGTCAGGCGGTTCCGAATATAGAACTGAGCCGCGTGTGTCCCATGAAGAGCTAGAAATCTCTAACTCTTCCTCTGACTCTGAGGAGGAGGCCGGCTCTCCTGAAAGAGGACAAGGGAAAGATTCTTCCTCTACTCAAAAAAAAATTCACCCCCTACTTCACCCATGTCTTTGCTAAGACTCGAAGAAATATGCTAAAAAAGCTTGAGAAATTACGGGACACCTATGTCATGGGGCCCGGATATTAGATTCATGTCCCTAACCTAGATGATACAGTCGTCTGGCCATTCAATCAAAGTTATGGGGATCAATGCTTCGGCTGTTACGAAGCTGCAATATAGGCGGGCTTGATATTTCCCCTCGATAAAGACGTTGAGAATATCCTGGACGGATACCGCCTGGGTGTTTGGCAGCTTGCCCTTAACTCTTGGGTGAACGTTCTTGGGTACGTCGCCGCCTGTAAGATGCAGGGGGTAAAACCGGGCTTTGAGGCCTTTGCTTCGATGCATTATTTAAGCAAGGCTCCTAAGGCCGCCGGCCCTGGGTGGTACACCCTAACTTGTCACAAAGGGTTCATGATGACCCTGGGAAAGGAATCAAAATGGAAGGACTGTTGGAGCAATTTTTACATTATCTCTTTGCCAGATACCAGGCGGAACCGAAAGTACAACACTTGGAACAGGAACCCATGCCTTCTAGGCCAGAAGGTGATCCTCCCGCTTGTTCCTGATGAAGGCTGGGACCAAATTTGACGCTTAGCTTATTCAAGGTTTCCACCAAAACCTTAGAGAGAGGGAACAAAAGGGAGAAAATTCCCCATAGTTACATCCCTAGGTTTGAGTGGCTAAGGGACCCTTTTTATTTAGCCGCCTTTGGTCTTAGAACAGAAAAAACGAAAGGTAGCTGGCCGGATGGAAACGCCTAGCAATATTTATATTTAATTCTTTTTGTTAATTCTTACTGATGCTCGTCCGGCCTTTTTTGCAGAAGAAGTAATGTCGTAGCTATCTTCGAGTAAGAAACCCGTGAGCTCTGCTGCCGCCTATCGCCAAATGATCCGGCAGAAAAAACCAGATATTTAAAAAAGATGAGCTGGAACATGTAAGTATTCTGCAATTGTCACAGTCAGGCGGACCTTATTGTCTTAAATTTGGCGGCTTATCTTAATTTTCAGGAAGGATCAACGAGGCCGCCTGCTTTTGGCGACAAGCCACTAAAGCGTCTGTTTGCTGAAGAGGACCAAATGCCCTCTAAATCGAGGAAATCTGTGGCGCAGAAAAATCCATCTGCTGCCAAGTCTTGGGATGGTTCTCATCCCTCTACTACCAGCAAGTCGTCTGCTTCACTCGAAGCCCTTAAAAAACAGAACGCCCCTCGGGCGTCGAAGAGTGGCCTGCCACTCACCGGTACTTTCGGCTCAGCAGCAACAGGCGGGCATGTCGCAGACGGACGCAAAGACAGGCGTCCTAAGGACTTGGAGGTTGAGCTCCCAGTTATCAGTGCCTTCAATCCACTACCTTACCCTACTAGGCCGGACTTGGAGGTTGAGCTCCCAGGTATCAGAGTATTATCAGCAGTCTCCCAATAGCTCTGAAGACACCCGGTCTATAGGCCAGGCTTATGTCAAATTCTCACCAAGTGTTGAATGTGCAGATGCTACCCAAAGGCCGGATATACAACAGTTTGCTAAAACCATCCTGAAGGCCGTCTCTGTTGAGGAGCGAGATTCTATGAGGGGGGTTGGCACCCTCAACTTTGATGCCATTTTGGCGCTTCTAGCTGAGGTAACCTGTTTTTAAGTTAGAGAATATTTCTAACCCCTCTCATGTCGTCTGTATTGATGATCTTCTTTGCCAGATGCAGGCCATGCTGTGGGTGAACGAGCTCAAAAGTCGTTCTCAGACAAACAAAAATAGGTAAAGAGTGCTAAAGTGATGTATGAGTTTTACACCATGTTTTATACTGGTTTTACAGCGTATATTTTCATGGTTTTAGGCTCTTTGGAGCCATTTCTCGCTAACAATCTCTTCTCTAGTGTGTTCGATGTATTTTGTGAGTTTCATAGGAATGCGGAGTTTCTTGGATGAATCGAACACGTTTTGGATATTTATAGAAGAAGTTAGTGCACGGAAGGATCATTTCCCCCATGCCCTGTTGACCCTAGCTTGCCCGGTTAGACAGGGCAAAGAAGGATGAGCACAATATGGAGTATGCGTTGCAGCCCTTAAGTGCCCGGTTAGGCATGTCTTGCCCGGTTGGACCGGGCACAAAGGAGTTAGAAGATAGCTAAGAATTTCAAAGGCAGCAAGTAATTTGAAGGCCGCTCGCGCGCCCGATCGGGCATGGTCCGCCCGGTGGGACCGAGCACGTGGTGGAAGAAGAACTACGAAGAGGAAGAAGCGTCGTATCCCAGCCGCCCGATCGGGCATAGCTCGCCTGGTTGGACCGGGCACTGCCTTATGGAATCCGACTTGCTTATTTTTGTAATTTTATCTTTTTAAGGGTATAAATACCCTTTGTAATCACAATTAGAATAGACTTTATTATGTCCTTTAGCATTATTTCTCTCTAAGAACCCTAGTTTACTTTCTTTTATGCAAATTAATTATTCTCTTAGCTTGGATTATTATTCATCAACAATTTGAGTTCTTTTAATTGAAGCAACATTGGTATCCATCTATTTCTCTTCTCTTTCAATTATTATTTCTTTTTTATTATTTTTCCTTTATTGAATCTTGTTTTTGGTTTTGCTAGTATGTGTGAGTAGATTCATAGGCGCCGTTGCCGGGGACTAACGGTTTCTTTCTGATTATTTGTGATTCGTTTTTACTAAGCTTTCGATTTGTTGCTTTGGCTATTGCCCCTTGTATTTTTGATCTCCTCTTTTTAGTTCTTTGTTACATGCAAACTCGATGTTCTGGTTTAGACAGCTTAACACCTTTTGACTCTGAAATTGAAGCTACTGCAAGGAGACGAAGAAGTAAAATAAGGGGATATCAAAATACAAGTAAAATGACCGAAAGAATCAAATCTTTATTGGAGTACGGCATACCTGATACCGCAACCGGGCTCCTATCCAGCATTATCAGACCACCTATTACCCGCTTAGAGCTTTAAATTAAAACCTCAATTCATACAGTTCATCTCCAATGACGCATTTGCAGGCACACCTCATGAATGCCCTGTTAGTCACATAGACAGTTTCTTGGAGAAGTGTGACACCATAAAGCTTAACGATGTTACTGATGATGCTATCAGACTTCGTTTGTTCCCTTTTTCGCTACGGGATAGAGCGATGGAATGGTTACAAGACGAAGGTATAGGTTCCTTTGATACATGGGATAAGCTTGCCAAAGCTTTCTTAGTAAGATTTTTAGTGCAAGAGAAGACTGCAAGGTTAAGGAACGAGCTAGCTACCTTTCATCAATCTGATGATGAGTCTTTATATGAGGCATGGATAAGATTCAAGCGCTTACAGAGACAATGCCCTCATCACGGTATCCTAGAGTGGATGTTGATCCAAACATTCTACAATAGTCTGACCCATGAGTTCTGCATATACATTGATGCTGCATCCAGGGGTTCTCTCATAACTAAGAACCCAACTGAAGCCAAAGAGCTAATTGAGAAGATTGCAGCCAATGATAATTATCATCCAGGAGGTCGACATAGTGTGAAGAAGGGAGGTAAATTAGATGTTGATGCTCTAACTCTTTTGACTAGCTCTGCGCAAGCATTGACAAGCAAGTTTAACAGACTCTTTGGCTTCAGTGAGATTTCAATTGAGGAGGCCAATGCATTCTACACCTCTAATCCTAAAATGCCGTATGATCCTCATTCAAACACATACAATGAAGGGTGGAGAAATCATCCGGACTTCTCTTATGTGAACACTCAAGCTCAATTGAATTCTCCGTCACCACCACCTAGTTTTCAAGCAAGGGCATCTTTTAATCACCAACCCATGAATCAACAACTACCACCGCAAACTTCAAAATACAATCTTGATTCCATTATGGAGACTTTCACTACTTCCCAACTTCGACAGCAAGAGCTTATGACAAAGCAATTTGAGCTACAAGCAAAGAAAAATGAACACTTTGAAAGCTCGATTCAAATGCTTATTGCTCAAAATAAGAGGATAGAAACTCACCTTTCTCAACTTTCACAACAAGTGAGTCATTTATCAACTCTTCATGATCAAGCAAAAGTCCAAAAGGAACAATACAATGCAGTTTTCTTGAGAAGAGATGAATTATTTTCGAGGAAAATAGATGAGAAAGTGTGCAGTGTGGAGTCAAGAAAAGATGAAAAGTATGAGGATGTAAAAAGTCCCAAATATGTTGCTCCACCGGGCTATAAGGAACCGATGACCTTCTCGCAAAGGTTGTCAAAAGCTGTGCTCGATAAATATTTTGGGAAATATTGCGAGACTCTTAAAAAGGTACATGCTTCCATTCCTTTTTCTGATCTTTTAATTCAAATGCCTCAATTTGCAAAATTTGTGAAGGAAATTAAATATCAACATGATGATAAGGAAGTAGTAAATGAGAAATGCTCTACTCTTTTACGTGATAGCCTACCACCTAAGCTGCATGATCTTGGTAGTTTTACTATTCCCTGTATGATAAACGAAATATTTTTTTACAGGGTTTTGTGTGATTTAGGTGCTAGTGTAAATTTAATTCCTTATTCATTATATGAAAAATTAGGTTTGCAAAAACTTAAACCTTCCCCTATTTCTCTTCAAATGGCTAATAGGACTGCAAGACTCCCTAAGGGTGTTGTTGAGGATGTATTAGTTAAGGTTGGTGAACTTGTTTTTCCTGTTGATTTTGTTGTTATGGATATGAAAAAAGACCATAAATCCCGATTATATTTGGTCGCCCATTCCTTGCCACAAGTCAAGCTCTAATAGATGTTCCCAAAAGACAAGTAACCATTAAGGCCCAGGATAAACAAGTAGTGTTTAAGCTCTTTAATGAACATAATTTTATTTTTGATGGTGGTACTTGTTTAAGAATTGATGCTACTAATCCTTTGGTTGATAAGTGTGTCGTATGTGATAGAAATCTTGTGAGAAACGAGGACAATATTCCACCAAATGATGTGTTTAGCTACATGAAAGTAAGTTCAGATACAAAGCATGTTAAATATAAAATGAAGGAGTCATTTGGAGGCAGATATTTTTATGGGCAACATCGCGGAGTTTCTTCTTTATGTGGTGACCCAGGCTAAGCTAATAAAGAAGGTCAAGCTTAAGACCTTAAACAAGCGCTAAATGGGAGGCAACCCATTCCTTTTTATTTTTATTTTTTTTTCCTTTTACATTTTTATTTTCCTGTTTTGTTAGTGTCTAGAAAACAAACAAAAAAAAAGGTCATCACCGCCCCGAGGTAATTTTCCAACTCCCACACGTTGCAATGAGGTCATTGCCGAGTGTAGCTTGGGGGAGACTTGTGTATATCTATCTCAGTATGTTCTCTTATTTTCCTTTGCTTTGTTGGTTTGTTTTTATTGCTTTGGTTTCTATTGCTTTGGTAATATAAAAAAAATGAAAAAATACGAGAATCATGATAATGAACGGCCAATGAACTACTTCCCTGTGCCCCTATCCTTAATGCCAAAAGGTTTTTGACTTAATCTCGATTGAAAGATTTGCATTGCGAATTAAATGATCATGATTTGACCTCAAATTGTTTGATCCCTTGTGGGAGTCAACGTTGTTAACCATGTATGAGTTTGGAGCTTGACTGTGTTAACTGTGAGGCTTTAGCCTTAATTATTCATTCATGTGTGTTTAGTTCCTGGTGTGATGTTGATCTTAGTTTTGACTCTAGACTTTTAGTAATGTGTCATAATACATTGCACGTGCACGTTGAGAAGGACGGAGGCCATGTTCTTTAGGTGACCTCCATGTAGGGTTTCGTAGAGACCCACTCTACGCGGAAAGAAACCCCTCAAGACCCGCCCCGATTACTAAAGCATGCAAAACATAATTAATACATAATTAAGAGAAAGAGGGATAGAGAATTATACCCTAGACGCGTGCTTCGCTCGCTAAAAGAGCTCTTACTTGAACCTCGCAAATGCAAGGTCTCCGACGGCTCGTACCCTCGAACCCGACCCGATCGTCCTAAGTCCCGAAGGTTAGTCGGGACCCGAACAAAATATAAACTTTGGAGTTTTACAAACTTAAGGTATTCTCAACAATGGAGATGCCTATATAGTTCCACTCAAGTGTGTATTCCCAAAATCCCACTCAAGGGTAATTTATAGGGAATGGGGACTTGAACCCCTTGTACATGATCAATGTGGGATCATGTGCAATTGTGATAATTTATTTAATTCTAAATTAAATAATTAATCAAAAGCAATCAACATGCAACAAGTGGCAAAAGGATAGAGAGAGTTAGGTGAGGACCAAAACCAATGGGGGGGACCACTGCCTTGCTCCCCAAGGCTTTTCTCCAAGCATTGGTCCCCACCTCTCCTAAACCGACTTCAAGGACTGCTGGGCTGGCATCCAGCTAGCATGCCAGCATGCACCAACCAGCACAGCTAGCATGCACTGCATCACTGCCCACCACGCAACACGCACCAGCCAGCACGCCTAGCATATGCGTGCTGCTAGCGAGCCACGCATGATGCTGGGTGTTGGGCGCTGGGCGAGGCCCTCGCTGCTGGCTGCTTGCTGCCTGGCGCTGCTCCTACTTGAAGAAGCGTAGTTGCCTTGGCCAGGAGGGGCCCTCGCTGTGCTTGGTGCTGCCATGCGAAGGCACGCACACAAGCACGCAGCAATGCGAAGGCACGGTGCTGCTGAGCGAGGCTCCTAGCATGCTGCTCGCTGCGATGGCATGCACGCACACGCACACAGGCACAGACCTAGCCATGCGATAGTGTTGTGCTATGCGTAGGCTATGCAAGGGCTTGCGATAGCACCTAGGCACGCAAGCACGCACGATGCGGTGGTGTTGTGCCATGCGAAGGCACGCACACACGCAAGCATCTAGTGCTAGCGATGGTGCTGCCTTGTGCGCCTAGCACGCATGGCGCGCCTAGCACACACATGGTGCACCTAGCACACACATGGTGCGCCTAGGCTTGCGATGAACTAACCTAGCCTAGCACTCACATGGCTAGGCCAATGTGATGCTACGGCTATGCTCGTACTTGTTGCTTGTGATTTTGCAACGCTCGGTTTCGACGCCCTAGGCTCGATATCCGACATTTGTGTTCGTAAAACTCCGACGACTCATCGAATCCTTCGGATTGATTCGTCGTCTCGGATCGATTGTTCGATTGGGTTCGACCCGAAGGGTTCAGTTAAGATTAAGCTGTAATATTAATTGTACCTTAATATTACCGATCGGAAGCGGCCTCCACCTAGGCATTCCGAACACTTGACCTTACTGAAGAATTAGCTCTATAATAATTCTGAACCCTCTATCAGAATAATACACTTGTTGGAAGGACACCATTCCTTTCAATCTCCCACTTTTCCTTCCGGACAAGTGTGCATACAGTGTATAGCCCATTTCCTATGTCACTTAAAGTCTCTTCGTGAACTACAAGGTAAGATTCATCATCATCCTTATTATGTTCAGAAGTGTTTCTTGATCTCCGAGTTTGACTGTCAATAAGCAGATGATTTCTAAAATCCCTCTGAGCACGGCCATGCATTTTCACAGTCTCGCTCTTCGAGCGGCCTTATAAATAACAAAGACATGTTCCCTATTGTTGATAGGGGGACATTCCCAGTCTTGTACTGTAAGTTTCTCTTACTAAGAGGACCTAATCTCCCGAGTGTTCCCGTTATGATCCCTACTTACGGCAGACGTTAGGCAACATCAAAGAGACTAGTACTCAAACAAGAAAACTTCACAATACTCATGGTCGAGGAAATAGGTTTCGATAGCTATAATGAGAAATGTACTTATGACAATTCTTGAATCCCTTAAAGTACTCTCATAGGTCTGTCCAGTGCAGTTCTAAACTAGCACCTGTGCAAATGATTTATGACCATTACGTCCTTGCAGCACAAGAAACGGTGCTGTAAATCATACTACACACTAATCTCTGGTGGTCATCAATCGTCCATCAGTTAGATGACCTTGATTAGGGATAATTTTCAATTTAAATATTCAATGTTCACTTAACAGGTGTTTCTTTATCCAAGACATGGTCTTGATACCCAGTTTTGAATATTTCCATAAATCGAATGGACTCATTATTTAATTCTAAACCACAATTAAACAGCAATGGAGTGAATATAAAATATAAAATTCATTACTCCTTAAATGAATGGTTTCAACACAGTGTCTTACATTAAAACGTCTTGTTTAATTAAAACACATGTACAGGGAATTTCAAAGCCAATCTCCAACGTGCTTGATTCCCATTGCCTCAATGTGCTTGTTGTGTTTCACTTGAGGCAGAGGTTTAGTCAAAGGATCGGCCACATTATCATCCGTTCCGATCTTGCAAATTCTGATTTCACCTTCGGATTTCCATTCCCTTATCATGTGAAATCGCCTCTAGACATGTTTGACCTTCTGGTGCTCTCTTGGCTCTCTAGCCTGAGCGATAGCTCCATTGTTGTCACATTAGAGATCTATCGGACCCTTGATGAAGGGTACAACACCAAGTTCACTGACGAACTTGTGAATCCAAACAGCCTCCTTAGCAGCTTCGGAAGCTGCCAAGTATTCGGCTTCAGTTGTAGAATCTGCAGTGGTGCTTTGCTTGGCACTCTTCCAGATAAACGCTCCTCCATTTAACCAAAGGGTATTACTTCAGGATGTTCTTGGCCGCAGTCCAATGCGCCTCTCCTGGGTTTGATTGGTATCGGCTCGTAACGCTTAAAGCATACGATACATCTGGCCTGGTACATATCATGGCATACATGATTGACCTAATTAGCGAAGCATATGGAATCTGATCCATTCTCTCTAGCTCAACAGGTGTTTGTGGACACTGTTTCTTGTTGAGAGTCACGCCATGGACATGGGTAGGTGCCCTCTTTTGGCATTCTCCATGTTGCACAGTGCTAGTACTTTATCAATGTAAGTACTCTGGCTCAATCCAATCATCCTCTTAGATTTATCCCTATAGATCTTGATGCCCAATATGTACTATGCCTCTCCTAAGTCCTTTATTGAAAAGCACTTTCCCAACCAGCCCTTTACGGACTCAAGTAATTTTGTGTTGTTTCCAATGAACAGTATGTCATCGACATATAGGACTAGGAATACGATGTCACTCCCACTGACCTTCTTGTAGACACAAGATTCATCTGGATTCTTGATAAAACCAAACTTGCTGATGGCTTCATTAAATCGCAGATTCCAACTTCTGATTGCCTGCTTCAGTCCATAAATGGACTTCTTAAGCTTGCATACCTTTCCAGCGTTGCTCGGATCAACAAAACCTTCTGGCTGTGTCATATACACAGTTTCTTCCAAAATCCCATTCAGGAAGGCGGTTTTGACATCCATCTGCCATATTTCATAATCGTAATATGCAACAATCGCTAGGATAATCCGAACAGACTTTAGCATTGTAACTGGTGAAAAAGTTTCATCACAGTCAATCCCGTGGATTTGTCTATAACCTTTCGCCACCAGTCGAGCTTTGTATATTGATACATTTCCATCTTTGTCTGTCTTCAGTTTGAAGATCCATTTGCAACCGATGGATGTGTAACCCTCGGGAAAATTCACCAAGTCCCAGACTTGATTTTCAGACATGGAGTCCATCTCGGATTTCATGGCCTCTTGCCATTTAGCAGAGTCGGGGCTCGTCATAGCTTGTTTGTATGTCGCTGGCTCATCACCATCCATAACTAGGATGTCTTGATCATCGGTTAAGACAATACCAAGGTATCTGTCTGGTTGAGATCTCGGCCGTTGCGACCTACGAAGGGTAATGGGTTGAGCATTTACATTGTCTGTTTGATTCTGACCAATCTTCTCAGTTGCTTCCAAAGCACTTAGATTGTCAGTTTTATCAGGTTGACATTGTTGCTCGTCCTCTCGAACTTCGTCGAGTTCGATTTTCCTCCCACTTGTCATTTTGGAAAGGTGTTCCTTCTCCAAAAAGACACCATCACGAGCAACAAACACTTTGTTCTCGGATTTATTGTAGAAGTAATACCCTTTGGTTTCTTTTAGGTATCCCACAAAGAAACACTTGTCTGATTTGGGGTGAAGTTTGTCCGAAATTAATCGTTTGACATATGCTTCGCATCCCCAAATCTTGAGAAAAGACAACCTCGGAGGTTTCTTAGTCCATAACTCATATGAAGTCTTTTCAACAGCTTTTGACGGAGCTCAGTTCAGTGTTAGTGTCGCGGTTTGTAGCGCATGTCCCCAGAAAGATATAGGAAGTTCACTAAGACCCATCATTGATCGAGCCATGTCTAAAAAGGTTCGATTCCTCCGTTCGGATACTCCATTCCATTGAGGAGTTCCGGGAGGTGTCAGCTCTGAAAGAATACCATTTTCTTTCAAGTCATCGCCGAATTCATGGCTCAAATATTTGCCACCTCAATCCGATCGAAGTGCTTTAATTTTCTTACCAAGTTGATTTTCAACTTTTCTCTGAAATTCTTTGAATTTCTCAAAAGATTCAGATTTATTCGACATTAAGTAGATATAACCATATCTACTATCGTTGTCAATGAAGGTGAATTCTTAGATGTCTTAGTTAGCGGTATCAACTCTTGTCTAATCATATGTAAAACATGCAATTTCCATTGAACATATATTTGCAAGACAATTTTGAAACAACCATTGTCAAAGTCTTACATTCAAAATAACTAGGTGTCCAACACCATAGATCATAGTATGTTCAAAATCATGATGAAACTAAGATTAGTTTAATTACATGTCATAGACAAAATAGTGCATGCAAGCATGACCGAAAAACCATTCTTTGTCGTCTACTTGTTCTTGCACGTACACTTGATAAGCTTCTCACTTGGTCCCTGAAAAGGAAACATAAAGTGAGTCATACTTGGTATCTAATACCTATGATAAGCTTAATTCACAAGTGTTTAAGGAAGATACCTGAGGCAGATGCTACATTCCTCTCCTCCTCCTCCCGAAAGAGCTTGCATTCTCTCTTGTAGTGGCCTTGCCCACCACAGTAGAAGCATCGCTTCTTTGCCTTGACCTTCTTGAACTCCCTTCTCCTTGCTCTGAAGGGCCTCTCGGTCACTCCATAGGCGGTGGCTCGGCTAAGTAGTTGCACCACCTCCATTAAGGAGCGTGTCTCCTTTCCCGCAGCTATATGCACTCTAAGTGCATCATAGCCCGAGTGGAGCGAAGCAAGCAAGATATGCCCCGCCATCTCATCCTCCAATGAGATTCCGAGAAGCTGCATGTGTTTAAAGAGCCTAGTCATTCCAAGTACATGTGGTCGGAGGGGCATGCCGGGTCTTAATTTGGCATTGTAGACCATTGTCCAAAGCCGACGCCTTTCCTTAGCAAGACAACCCACATTCGGTGGCTTTATCTTCATGTTTGAGAGTGCCCTAGTCAAGTCAAATACGAGTCCATCATAGTTGCCATTGTCACTCTTGGTGACTCTTACATTGATAACGTCCTCAAGGGCTTTGAGGAACATGTCCGGAAGGTAGGAGGAAAGGCTTTCCTTCCAATCTTCCGGGATGGAATTAGCCATAAGTCGTGAGACTTTCTTGCAGTTGGAAGACCATTCTTCATGAGCCTCATCGGTCATGATCCCCTTAGAGAAGAAGCTTGGAATGGGAGTTGTTTCGGGGTTTTCTGATGTCCTGCGGGAGAGTGACAATTCCGAGACTGGAACCGGACGCCTGTACCTGCAAAATAACGGAGACTCCTGTGAGCTCCGCCTCCAACGGTCAAGTTAGTACCTGATTAAGGAGTAATTAATGCGGAAATTAAAGTGATTTGGTCTCTCTAGGTGAGAGTGTTTAATGTAGGTAATCTGCTTTGTTAGCGAGATCAGCCGGTTATTACTGTGTGTAATTAATGTGTTTTTTCCGTAATGTTTCTGTTCTCTTTTTGTAATCCCCCTTAATGAGGATTAAGGGAGGTATTTATAACCTTGGAAACGTGCCCATCCTAGGTTTAGGTAAACCTAGGGCCGATTGGGCTTCCCTCGGAAGTTGGGCCTGGGTGGCCGGTTTCTCCATTAGGCATGGAGTATGCCACATGTCTTGACATAACAGGTCCAAGGTGGACGAATAAGCGTGTTCCACGTGGGAAGCCCTGACTGTTCCAACTGGGGGACACTTGGCAGGACCTGATTGGTCCACGTGGCGCATTCCGATTGGTGGGAGCAAAATCCCCTAATCATTTGCCCCTCACAGGTGGCACGTGATTGGTCACGTGTTACCTGTGATAGGTGTCGCACTGTAACAGGCGACGGCCTGCTACAGGTGTTAGTCGGCGAAAGGACGAGAGATTTTCCCGCCCAAATTTTGAATTCTGAAAGTGACCCTTCGCCTTCTCACTTCGCCTATATAAGGGAGAGTTTTCTTGAGTCATTTTCACACTTTGAGAACTTTTTGAGAACATTCGGACCCCTGAACTTGCTCTGACATTTTGGACCTTTTCTGCCTACCGCCTGTTCTGACAAGCCGACTGCACCGGATTTCCAGAACTTCATCAACCGTCACTCGTTCAGGTAATTCAGTTCTCTTACTCTTAATTTTCTTTTTATTTTCTGAAATGGCACCACGGAAGCACACGACACGACCTAGGTTAGTGATCAGCCGGTCACCGGGGACGGCTGAATCTAGGACTAGGAGTGCCGCCTGCCCTTTTCCGGACCCATCTTTGCCCTTTATACAAAGTCCGACTGTATCTGTGTCTATGCAGAGCAGGATGGCCAGAACGAAAAAGACAGCTAGGATCTCAAATTCAGACAGCTCCTCCCACAGGGTGCCGCTTAGTGAAACATCTGACCAGGCGCCAGATGTGGAAGTGAAACAAGGCGGCCTGGATGCGGGCAATTCTGTGGGGGGAGTCATAGTGACCCCTTCCCATTTAACAGTTAACAAATCTGCTCCTTTTCAAAGAGAGGAGGCGGGCCCCTCTGGGAGAGGGGAGGAGTCGTCCTCTTCAGACTCGTCGGAGGACGATTCCGAGTCAAGCTCTTCTGGCCATGCTTCTTTGGGTACAGAAGAGAAAAACAGCCGCCTGCAAGAGGCGAGACTTTCTCACGCAGTTGAGAAGGGGGACAATTGGGCGGAGCCATCCGCCTCTTACCGAGAGCTAACTACCCCCTATTACTGCACGGTACCTCGGGGCCGAATCACAGCCATGCAAGAGAAAGTGGAGAGCTTTATTGCAAACCACACCATGGGCCCCGACTTTCTAGTGTTTGTGCCGGATCCAGAAGACACAGTCGTCTGGCCGGCTGGTTCCAGTTATGAAAGCGCCTGCTTTGGCTGCTACGAGGCGGCCATCAAGGCAGGGCTTCGCTTCCCATTACATCCGGCTGTTCAGCGGATTTTGGATGGGTATGAGTTGGGGTTATGGCAGTTAGCCCCAAACTCCTGGGTCAACGTACTCGGCTATGTGGCCGGGTGCGAACTGCACGGGGTGGAGCCGAGCTTCGAGGCTTTCGCCCATATGAACTATCTCAGCCGAACCCCTAAGACAGGCGGTACCGGCTGGTATCAATTGACAAGCCACAGGGGCTACCTCATGACAAGAGGTAAAGCAAACAAGTGGAAGGACTGGCGGAGCACCTTCCTCATCATTGAGAGTTCTGACATTGAGCAGAACAAGCGCTTCAATAGGTGGAACAGGAATCCGCCCCTTCTTGCAGGCGGCCGTAGCATGCCGCCTGTTCCCCCAAGGCTAAGAAAGAGATCCTTGATAAAGGACTCTTTAAAGTAGAGTCGAGGGTCGACTCTACTTCAGGGGTACGAGAGCAAGTACCCCTGCACTGCGTCCCGAGCTTCAAGTGGCTCTATGACGAGTACTTTTTGGCCGCCTACGGCCTCAGCAGTCGGTGCTCAAGAGGTAGTCGGCCTGTCGAATACTCTGTTGTTCCATACATTTGTTGTTTATCTTTTATTAACTTTGCTGTTTGTTTTTGCAGCTGACGCCATGAGCAAAATCACCGCCTCCAAGACTGCGGCGGCCATGTTGCGGGCCTCTATTATGCAACAAGCTTCAACCGACTCCCCCAAGAAGGGGGCACCCTTGGTGAGCTCCGAAACTTTCACCCTCTTTTTGGAGTGTTTATGCATATACTGACTTTTTTCTTCTTTTTTAGACGGGTGCTCCAAGAGCTTCATCTTCCCAACAGCCGGACCTCAAGGCCCGGAAGACGACTGTTGGGAGCTCTCCTGGTTCTGCCAGGAAACAGGTGGCGGCTGAGAAACAGCCGGCCACTTCTTCTAAAACTCCAACTGGGCCGCCTAGAGGTATGCAGTTGTCCTTGTAAATTTTAGAATTGCTCCCTTTGTTACTAAGTCTAATCCGTTTGTTTATGCTTGATGCAGCCGGCCCCCAGGAGCCTTACTTGGTAGAGATTGCCAAGTCTATGATCAGGGCAGTTCCTCCAGCTGAAAGGGAGGCGGTCAGGGGTGTCGGCACCCTTGACCTTGACGGGATTGCAGGGGTCCTTGCTGAGGTATACTTAGCATATTTTTGAGTATTTGAATTTCTGGACGCCTGTTTTCTTTTTTGTTTGGAAACTTACGCCTGTTTTTTTTTGTACTTAGGCCCTGCTCCGAGTTAACGGCCTTCGCAAGCCGCTTGATCGGAAGAACAAAGAGGTAAAGGCTGCAAAAGCTATGGCCGCCTCTGACTGTGATAAGGCAATGTTTCAAATTGCCCAAAATGAAGTACTGACCATTGATATTCTTTATTATCAGGCGCAGGCTACCGTCGCTGTTCGGGCTCAGTTAGAGGCGGCCCAGAAGAATGACGAGCTGGAGGCGACCATCACAAATCTCAAGGCCGAGCTGAAACCTCTTCGCCTGAAAACGTACTCTTACGAAGCCATGGAGAAATCCTTGGCCAGCGTAAAGGAACGCCTGGTGACCCAGGAGAAGAGTCTTACCCAAGAGCTCTCGGAAAAGGCCGAGCAAGAGACGAAAGAGCTGGTCCGGGAGATGATGGAAGACTCCGCTCAAATCCAGCGCATGACCTGGGGCCGCCTCTTCCCCAGTGCCGACTTTGCCTCTTGGGAAAGAACGTACCGCCAGTGTTCGGATGCATATAATCAAGAGATCCTGGCGGCTGCTGAAGAAGAGGCGTTGGGGGAAGCGTTGGAGGAGGAGGAGGAGCCGGTAGTGGCGCTTGTGCCGCTTGGGGGTAAGGCATCAAAAAAGGATGCAGCTGAAGCCGAGTCCAGCAAGAAGAGTGCTGACCAGGCGGCAGCTGCTAATACTGAACTGCCCCCTTCTTAAGCTTAATGTATTCTTTCCACGGCCTGCGTGTCGTTTGCTTTGTATTTACCCGGCAAGGGGGCCGGGGCTTTGAATATTTTGCTGGTCTTTAATGACCGGCTTATTTTTAATGAATTTTTGTTTTGCTTTAAATTTGTCTAAGTATTCCATATCTAATATCCAATTGTTCACTAGACCGACTGTTTTACATGGTCGAACGTTGCAGACAGGTACGGATAGTTAGTACGCCGCCTATTCCCCTGGACGACTGGTTGTCTGTTTCCAGGATAGACGATCAGTCAGCCATTTATCCAATCAGTATTCGAACTATTTTGTCTGGATCCTTTTTAGGCAGGTGGTCCTGTCATTTGTAAATTTAACCAAGTAGGAAAGTGGTCTGACCAAGTAAATAGAGCATTACCTAGTCGCCAAGGAACTGAGTAGTAGAGATAACAAGCGGTTGGTACCGGTTGTTTCCCTTTATTGCCAATGTTTGTTGGCTTTTAACTCATAATTTGTTAACCTAGCAGGAGTAGTGGTTGAGAGCCCCTGTTTGTTAAAAACAGGCGGACGACTCATATCTTTTAGGCTCCATACTAAGTTTGAGTGACTATTAAGTTAACATAGGAGTTACTTAGTCTTCGTCACAATCTAGATTGAGTAGTAGAGGTACCAGGCGGCGGAGGCCGGCTGATCCCCTTGATTTGCCAATGTTTGTTGGCCATTAACTCAATAGGTTACCTAGTAGGAATAGGGGTTTGAGTGCCCCTGTTAGCCAAAAAACAGGTGGTCTACTCAAACCTTTTAGGTTCCATACCAAATTTGAGGGAGTGACTATGAGTTACCGTTGGAGTTACTCAGTCGCCGTCACTTTTGCTTGAGAAGTAGAGGTACCAGGCGGCGTAGGCCGGCTAGACCCCTTGATTCGCCTATGTTTGTTGGCTATTAACTCAATAGGTACCCCCCTGCATTTATCCCAAGTAATACAGGCGGTCATCTAACTCAGATGTCAACTGCTACCACTGGTTTGGTTAGTGATAGAGTTATCCTTGTCTCAAAAACGACTACGTGGTTGCCCTTGGGGACAGTCGTATAGGTGCCGTGTAATTAGTTTATAGAACAATGTTCCACCCAAAAGGGAGCTGCTCTCTGCGACGAATTTCATCCGGAGGGATGCCGTCGGACGCCTGCTATGATGTTGGGACAGGTCGTATTAGTTTTGTAGATTTGATCAGTTGGCTTGGCGCCTGGTCTGATCATTCGGCCTGTGGCCTTGGTAAGTTCTTGGTTAACGTAGGTGCTAAGTAAAAGGAGGGTAGCCGCCTGTTAGGCACAGGGTCGGCCAGGCCCTAATCTTTTTAGCTAAGTATTAGGGGGGGTGGCTATGTGTTTGGAACCAGTCGGCCATCTTCTTATGGAGAGTAGCCGACTATATGCCCAGACGACATGCCCCTATTGTGAGTAAAATACTCCATGGAGAGTAGCCGACTGTAAAGTTACAGACGGCATGCCCCTCTGAAGATAGAGTGAAATACTCAATGGAGAGTAGCCGACTGTAAAGTTACAGACGGCATGCCCCTCTGAAGATAGAGTGAAATACTCAATGGAGAGTAGCCGACTGTAAAGGTACAGACGGCATGCCCCTCTGAAGATAGAGTGAAAAACTCAATGGAGAGTAGCCGACTGTAAAGGTACAGACGGCATGCCCCTCTGAAGAGAGTAAAAATACTCAATGGAGAGTAGCCGTTTGTAAAGGTACAGACGGCATGCCCTCTTAAGTAAGAATAAAAATTAAACATGGAGAGTAGCCGACTATTTGTTAGTAGGCGTGCCCCTCTTAGTAAAAAATTGAATAGTAAGTGCAAACTTTTATTAAGTAGCTCTTGACTATTTACATCATCCTTAAGATTATCTACATTCCAAGTTCGAGGCAACGGTTGTCCGTCTGGTGTTTCTAGACGGTAAGTACCGTCCCTGACTTCCTCATAGATTCGGTAGGGTCCTTCCCAGTTGGGAGTTAGTTTGCCAGACTCATTAGCCTTACCAACTGCTTCCATTTTTCTAAGTACAAAGTCCCCTACTTTGAGTGGACGCCTGTGTACCTTTTTGTTGTATGATCTAGTCATTCTCAGGCGATAGATCTCATGGCGCAAGACAGCATTGCCCCTCTTTTCAGGAAGTGAGTCTAATGCCAGGCGCATGGCTTCCCAGTTTGCCTCTTCGTCATATAGCATTACTCGAAGAGTCGGCTCGTAATGTTCTATTGGAAGAACAGCTTCCGTACCGTAAGTTAGGAGGAATGGAGTTTCTCCAGTTGCCCCTTTTTCAGTCGTCCTAATGGCCCAGAGAACATGTGGTAGTTCATCCGCCCATAGGCCGCCTGCTCGTTCAATCTTTTTCTTGAGACCGTCTGAGATGATTTTATTAAAGGCTTCTACCTAGCCGTTTGCTTGTGGACGACCGACAGATGCAAAGTAGTTTGCAATTCCTTGATCACCCAACCAGCTTTTGAGAACAGGCGTCTCAAATTGGGGACCATTATCAAAAACCATAGACATGGGAACCCCGAACCGAGTGATGACGTTTTTCCAAATGAATGAAATTACATCTTTCGTCTTGATTCCCTTTACAGCCTCCGCCTCTACCCATTTAGTGAAGTAGTCGACGAGAACAAGTATGTACCTCCTTCCGCCTGTAGCAGGCGTATATGGACCCAGAATGTCCATGCCCCACTTAGCAAATGGTAGTGGGCTGTGAATGGTAGTGAGGTCAGTAGCCGGACGGTGAATTAGTTTGCCAAACCTTTGGCACTTGTCACATTTTTTCACCATCTCCATTGCATCTGCTTCCAAAGTAGGCCAAAAGTAACCCTGCCGCCTTGCCCTTTGAGCAAGCATCCTACCACATATATGAGAAGCACAGTAACCAGAGTGAAGATCGTCTAGTATCTCTCGTCCCTTTTCTGGAGTAACACACTTTAAGAAGGGTTGAAGGTACCCCTTTTTGTGAAGTTCTCCCTTTATCATTTCAAAACAGGTGGCTCGTTTTTTCAGTGCTGCCGCCTGTTGAGTATCATCCGGCAGTGTACCGTTTGTCAGATATGCCCTGATTGAATCCATCCAGGTTGAGCTTCTGTCTAGGATTCCAATAGGGTTTTCCTCGATGCTTCTCTTCTCCATTACTTCCCAAAAAACAGTTCGAGGAGTATCAGAGGAGGCGGATGATGCTAATTTTGACAGTGCATCCGCCTGGTTGTTTTCTGATCTCGGCACTTGGATCAGATGGAAATCCTCAAGGGAGCCGACTGCTTGTCGGACCGCCTGTAAATACTTGATCATGGCCGGATGGGTTGCTTCGTATTCGCCATTGTACTGACTCACTATCAATTGTGAATCGGAACAGGCGTCTATTTTTCTTGCCCCTGCCGCCTTGCACATGCGGATCCCGGCTAGTAAAGCTTCATATTCTGCCTCATTGTTTGAAGCCTGAAAACTGAAGTGTAGAGCATACTCGTACCTGTCGCCCTCTGGCGACTGACATATGACGCCTGCTCCACAACCATTTGAAGTAGAGCTTCCGTCCACATATACCTTCCATACTTGGTTTGGAACTTGAGAGTCAGGAGGACGAGTCATCTCTACAATAAAATCAGCAAAGGCTTGCCCCTTCACTGCTTTTCTAGGCTCGAATGTAACTTCGAGGCTCTGTATTTCTATGGCCCATTTGATCATTCGGCCTGACGACTCCATGATGGTCAGTGGCCGCTTGATAGGTTGGTCTGTATACACGACGACTGCATGTGCCAAAAAGTAGGGCTTCAATTTTTTAACAGCCATGAAGAGTGCAAGACCAAATTTCTCCACTAGGGGATACCTCAACTCGGCATTTTTCAGTACGTGACTGACAAAGTAGACCGGGAGCTGACAGCCGTCCCTTTCAGCAAGGAGAACAGCGCTTAACGCATGATCAGAGACGGCCAGGTACATGTAGAGAACCTCTTTGGGCAAAGGGCTGACCAGCCTCGGCAAGGAATGCAAGTGAACTTTTAATTTCTGGAAGGCGGCCTCAGCATCCGGCCCCCATTCAAACCTTGCCTTTTTCTTAATTGCCTGGAAAAAGTATAGGCATTTGTCGCCTGATCGGCTTAGAAATCTTCCCAAGGCCGCCAGACAACCTGTTAACTTCTGAACCTCTCGGATGGTACGAGGCAACTGCATGTCAATGACCGCCTGCACCTTCTCAGGGTTCGCCTCTATTCCTCTCTGATTGATAAGGAATCCGAGAAATTTCCCAGACTCAACTCCAAATACACATTTCTTGGGATTGAGCATGACATGGTGCCGCCTGAGTGTGGCGAAAGTTTCTCGGAGGTCCGACAGATGATCTTTCTGAAGTTTAGTCTTGACAATCATATCATCAATGTATGCCTCGACGTTTCTCCCAATCTGATCAAAGAACACAGTGTTTATCATTCGTTGGAAGGTAGCCGGGGCATTCTTAAGACCAAACGGCATGACCGTGTAACAGTATAACCCCTGATCAGTGACGAAGGTCGTCTTCTCCTGATCTTTCTTCCATAAAGGAATTTGATGGAAACCAGAATAGGCGTCCATAAAACTCATCAAGGCATGGTCGGCTGTTGAGTCGACCAGGTTATCAATTTTAGGCAGAGGGTAACTGTCTTTGGGGCACGCCTTGTTTAAGTCTGTGTAGTCTACACACATTCGCCAGGTGCCATTCGGCTTTTTAACAAGCACCACATTTGCAACCCAGTCTGGGAAGTAACATTGTCGAATGAACCCTGCATCAAGTAATTTTTTAACTTCGGCGGCTGCCGCCTGACTTCTTTCTTCGCCATGGTTCCGCTTCTTTTGCCGTACCGGCTTCTTTTTCGGATCCACGGCCAGTTTATGTACCGCCAGATCAGGACTAATGCCTGGCATTTCATGGACTTCGAATGCAAAGATGTCCTTGTATTCTTTCAATAGGTTGTGAAAGTCGTCACCAAGGTTTCTCAGAGCAGTCGTCCCAACTTTGACTGTTCGGTCAGGACGTGAGTCGTCTAAGATCAGGTCCGCATGCTCACCAGCCGGCTGAGGGCGGAACTCATCCGGCCGCTCCTCTGCCAATGATTGTTATTTTCTTGCTTTTCTTGCGGCCCCTGTCTGGGATGCCTTTCTCTTTTTGCCGCCTGCTTCTTGAACAGGCGCACTCTCCTTGTCAAGGTCTGTTTTTTCACCGCTTGACCCAGTAGCCATAACAGTGGGCTTGACATCCGAGAGATAGCACTCTCGGGCCATCCTCTAATCTCCCCTTAGGGAGCCGACTGTTCCATTATCCCTCTCAAACTTGAGCAACATAAGAGATGGGATTATAACAGCCTTGGAATTATTCAGGGTAGGTCGACCCAGAATCATGTTGTAGGCCGAGAGTTCCTCTACTACTAGGAACCGAACTACCATGTGTCGTCCTTCCCCTTTTTCGCCCAGGCGGATGGGTAAATCTACTCGTCCCAGTGGGTGGACGACTCCTCCTCCAAACCCTACTAAAGGGTGGGAGGCCGGATGTATGCAATCAGTCTGATATTTCAGTTTCGACAGACATTTGCTACTGATGAGATCTGAGGAGCTTCCGGTATCTATGAGGATTCGGCCAACTCTCTAGTTGGCTACTTTACATTCAATGACGATAGGGTCGTCATGCGGCCCTCTTACCCCTCCTAGATCTTCTTCAGTGATGACAATCTCAGGAAATGAATATTTAGACGGCCGTTCTTGGTGAACGGAATTTACATCTAACCGCCTGATATTGTCTTTGTTGCCCCTAATAGTGGGGCCGCCTCCTGAGAAGCCGCCTGCAATGGTGTAGACGACTGCATCATCTGTATCGGAGCTGTCGGCCTGTTAATTCTTTTTGGCCGACTGCTTTTTTGAGGAAGTGTTCCCCGTAGATTTCTTGACATAAGTGTCAAGATCACCTTGCTCAGCCAGGCGGTCTAGGTACCGCATGAGACTGATGCAGTCATTGGTATGATGACCAAAATCATCATGATAAGCACAGAATTTATCTTGGTTCCGGTTGTTTGCAGAACCCTTCATGGGGACCGGCTTCTCAATTGAGATCCGTCCCTTGATTTCTTTTAGGATAAACTGGTTATCCTTGTTAAACGCAAACTTTGGGGAGTATGGTTTGAATTCTTTTTTCTTTATCTGGGCCGGCTGTTTAGAGGAATCAGCCGCCCAGACCTCTTTTCTTTTTTCATCTTTGTTTGACGACTGTTTCTGTCGTCCTTCTCTTTTGTCGAACCTTTTCCCGTCCGACTGTTTTATCGTACAAAGATCAGTCGCCTGTATATAGGCTTCTGCTTCAATCAAGGCCTCTTGAAGAGTCGCCACCCTTTTTCGAACCAAATCAAATTTGAAGGTAGACCCGTCTTTGAGACCTCTGAAAAAGTCAGTATAAGCTACCTCATCCGGTAACCCTTGAATCTGTATTCTCATCAGGTTAAACCGCCTGATGTAAGAACGAAGCCCCTCCTTCTCACCCTGCTGAATTGTTCCCAAATCAAGGGTCGTTTTCTTCGCAGGGATGTTCATGGCGAAGTTGGAGGCAAATAAGTAAGCAAGCGTCCTGAAGCTATTTACACAACCAGTCGGCAGGTTGCCGAACCATTGCTGTGCGATTCCTTTGAGAGTCGCTGGGAAACACTTGCACCAAGTGGGATCATCCAACCCTTGAAGGTACATCAGGTTGATGAATGCCATCAGATGGTCTTCTGGGTTAGTAGTGCCGTCATAGGCGCCTACTAGTACATTTTTCACTTTGGTCGGCTGAGCGGCTTCAGTAATTTCCTTGGAGAAGGTCGACGGCTGTTCACCAAGTCTAAGCAACCGTAGCTGCCAGTCCATAGGCTGGACGTTTTTTGCTGCAGGTCCACCAAACGGAGGTGGCTGCAAAAAATACTGTTGTTGCGGCACAAATGGTAAGTTTGATACCGCCTGGTCGCTATGAAAGCCAGACTGACGGGAGGTGCCGCCTGACTGACTCTCATGATACGACTGAGTATGCCTCATCGAGGCATTTTGCAAATTGTCTTGAAAGTTTGAAGTAGAGGCCGACTCTGACAATCGGTCACTCTTCTTCTGCTCTAGCAGTAGCCGAGCATCTGTGAATGTTTGCTTCGACCCGTCCGCCTGAATATGACGAACAGGTTTCCTATTTCCTGTAGGAAAATGGAATTTTGTGAAATCAAGGGCAGGGGGCTCCCGCTTCCTAGATTTAGGATGAGGAGTCGCCTCTCGCCCTTGAACTGGCTTCCTCTTCAGTGAAGTGGAGGGTTTCTTGGTCGACTGCTCTTTGACTGGAGCAGGCGGCTTCTTGTTGATCAACTCTTGAATCTCTCCCTTGAATGTCCTCGTGAAGGTCATGAGTTCGTTCCTTGTGATGGGAGCAGACCCATCAGTCGGCTGTTGCCGAACAGGCGGTGCGCCTGTTGGCTCGCTTCCTGTTTGAAGATGTTCCCGTTCCCTCCTTTTGGTATGACGGGTACGTCGGGCCCTTAGGGTCCCGTCTGAAGCTGTATGAGCTTCAACTTCGAATTCACTTTCGGTATCATGGTCCGACTGAACTTGAGGGTCGTCTAGGGGACGCCTCTCTTCAGGAGTCGGTACAGACTTGGATGCCATCTCAGAAGTACTCTCCCCACTGACGGCGCCAAATGTTTCGGGGTTTTCTGATGTCCTGCGAGAGAGTTACAATTCCGAGACTGGAACCGGACGCCTATACCTGCAAAATAACGGAGACTCCTGTGAGCTCCGCCTCCAACGATCAAGTTAGTACCTGATTAAGGAGTAATTAATGCGGAAATTAAAGTGATTTGGTCTCTCTAGGTGAGAGTGTTTAATATAGGTAATCTGCTTTGTTAGCGAGATCAGCCGGTTATTACTGTGTGTAATTAATGTGTTTTTTCCGTAATGTTTCTGTTTTCTTTTTGTAATCCCCCTTAATGAGGATTAAGGGAGGTATTTATAACCTTGGGAAACGTGCCCATCCTAGGTTTAGGTAAACCTAGGGCCGATTGGGCTTCCCATGGAAGTTAGGCTTGGGTGGCCGGTTTCTCCATTAGGCATGGAGTATGCCACATGTCTTGACATAACTGGTCCAAGGTGGACGAATAAGCGCGTGCCACGTGGGAAGCCCTGACTGTTCCATCTGGGGGACACTTGGCAGGACCTGATTGGTCCACGTGGCGCATTCCGATTGGTGGGAGCAAAATTCCCTAATCAGGAGTGTCAAGAGTATTCCAAGGAACAATTCCGAAAGGCTTTCCTGAGTTCCTCCTCCCATTCCTTGAAGTTTACCAAGTTTAGGCAAAATGCCAACTTGTTGGGGAGTTCCGGGCACATAGGTTTGTTGTTTGAGTTACTTGCAGACATAGTTCTACAATTGAAAGAATTTGAAATGAAAAACCATTCATATAATCAATAAGTTTAAAATTTAAAAGCGTTCATGCAAAATTTCAATCTTATTGAGCATTTTATCCACGCATTAATAATTTTGTCCCTTTTAGGCAAGAATAAAATGATTCCGAGATCCTAAAGATCAAGAAATGGTTAAGCATGCTTTGGCTTGTCTTAACATTAAATATCTTAAGGTAAGCAATCCAATTGCTAATAGCTCTAAGCTACTCTCGGTTTGATAAAACGTCGTATCTAATGTATTCTTGACATTTTATCTCTTTTGCCACGACATCTAAGGACTCCTTACTGATATCGTTGAGCTTAACCAAGATCAACTCATATACCTAGTATACCTTATGTTCCTAGGGAAGTAGTGATGCCTCGCTTTGGCGTAGCCCATCACGTACGCGCATTAGTTCGGTAACTGTTGTTCTTGGAACGGCAAATTTTAGCTTAATATTTTAAGGGACCTAGGGTTTCTATGTTGGTTGATTTAAGTGAACTCACCTAATCATCGCAACATTTGAAATCCTAGACATGCATCTATCATTCAAATATATATATAACAACTATATATATAAGGCATAAATTTGATGCATTTGGCAACTAGCATGACCCCTTGAAATCTTCAAATCTTTAAGGGCCTTCATCTTGGCTAGTCTTCATCGAAACGCCGTCTTGAGACATCTTTGCCAAAATAAAATTACTAGCTGCTACGACTAAGATTAATCTAAAGTACAAAAATACTTAACGGTTGGCAGACCGTATTTAGATTTACAAAAATACGTAACGGAACGCAGTCCGTATTTTCTATCCTAGTCGGGTCCCACAAGTTGCCATTTTCTCAAAACCTGTTTTGAAACAATCTTTCATTCACCCATTCACTATTTGTGAATGGCCCATGCATTTTACGCGCCTAATTAAAACTAGTCAAAGTTGTTTAATAAATTATGTATTACGTAATTAGCCAAGCTCCCACTAAATTCCGCATCCAACTTAATTGATCCAATTAATTAAGCCGGCTAACCCAAATTTGTCAAAATCAAAAATTTTGCAAGAGCCGAAAAATTGAGGCTAACCTCGTTAAAATAATTACATAAATATTTTAAAACGGCAAAAAATTTCCGCAAAAACACATAGCCCGAAATTAAGCCAAAAACGCCCACTCGTATCCTAACGGGTTGTGCACCATGGCTGCTAAGCAGCCTAGTGTTGCCTGTGTTGCTGGCTGCTAGCAAGCACGCATATCACAGCATGCTCTGCTAGCTAGCACCAGCGGCACGCTAGGCATGTGATGGGCGTGCGAACGGTCGTACATTCCACACTCAATCAAACACATTTATTAACAAACACCTTACAAACCAAGCATAATGACAAGTAAGAGTTCGGTCCACAAGGAACAGGATATGATTGCCAAAGATCTTTACACTTAAGCTAGCTCGAAGTCAATTGGTGAATAGGGGTTCGTCAAGAAGACAAACAAACTATGGTGCTAAATCAATGAATTAAAGATACTAGGGAATGAGATCCGCTCAACCAAGGCAAATAGGCAAACGGGGAGTAAAATAGACAGGATATAGCAAGGACTATATGTAAAATCAACCTCATGCAATTAGAAAACAACTCACACTACTAAACTTAGATTCCTCATTAGTTTAGCAATAGATGATACATAATCAAATTACAATAAGTAATGATGTACTCAATTTACACTTCCATGTCAAATTAGGCATATCATACTATTAAGCTCCTTAGTCAAGGGTAGCTAAACCTATCATGAGAAACTAACAAGCAATCTCATATAATCAATTTAATTGCAATACAAACATCAATGCTTCTCCCACATTTGCATAGTTAACCCAAAAAGGTCGAGCTTCACCCAACCCCTAGAAAGAAAACTACTCACAACTCATGTTTATCAACATGCAATCAAGAATTAGGGTTCTAAATACTTCAATAATTGGGGAAAAGTGGTTAACAATTGAAATAACTATCATCCAATAACAAATTACCAAGAACTAAGAAGATTTAAATAACATGCAAATACCAAATGAAATCTGAAATTAAAAGGAAGAAGGTTGGAGAAATTACTAATTGAAGCTTCAAATGTTGAATACAAATTGCCCAACTTTGAGAATAATTCTTGAATTTCACTAATACAATGATTTGATTTGATGAAAACTAAGCTAAATTAATCCTAAGGAATGTTTCAAACTAAGGGAGGTTTCTGAAAACTAGGCTATTGTCCTGCTTCTCCCGTCTTCTTTTAAACGACCTCAAAAGGACCTTAAATAGTCCGTACAAAATCGGCTGAGATCGGGAAAAGGTCCGACCGAACTTTGGGTAAGTTCGGTCGGACTCAGGGTAGGTTCGGTCGAACCATGTGTAGGTTCGGTCGAACCTCCCTGATCCTTGTTTGGTCGAACTTTTGAGGTTCGACCTCTCCTGCAAAATTGCTGAAAACAGGTTTGACACTGCCTTCACTGCACCCTGGAGGTTCGGTCGAACTTTTGAAAAGTTTGACCACACCAAGGTTCGACCGGACCTTTCAGAGGTTCGGCCACACCTCCTCTTGCACTTCCTTTTCTTGCTTCCTCTCCTTCCCTTTTGCCCCTCTTTCCTTTGTCCATGGCTTCCATGCTTGGCCAAGGGGCCTCCCACCGTGCATAGGACTGTCACGGAACCTGCAGAAGATACCAAAGTTCACAAGAGCATGGGGATGATAAAATAATGCATAAAGATTATCAAAATAAGCATTACTTTTCATCAACACAAAAAGAAGCCATAAGAGGATAATGAGGTGGAAAAACCTAAGAAAAATAAGAGGAAAAAGACCTAAATACTACCCCTAAGAGTGACATAAATGTCACTCATCAAACTCCCCCACGCTAAGCCTTTGCTCGCCCTCGAGCAAAGCAAAGGAAAAAGAACAAGGGAGAAAGAATTAGTTATTCAAACATGCAAGGAACAAAAGAAAAACCGAAATTGCTTTTAGCAAAAGCAACAAGCCATTTAAACCCCAAGGTCGCCGATGAGGACGAGTTGTGATCTCGTGAGGGTTTCCAGAGAGCATACCCCACAACTCTTACAAAATTGCGTTCAAGACAACCCAAAAACAAGGGAAAAAGAAACAACAAATCCAACACAAATCATAGCCAAATCGAGCTTTTGGAGATAACAAACATGAATGAGTGTCAAACTTTCTGAGTAGTAGAAGTGAGCATGCAAGGGGATGCCGAAAGTTGATTGAAGGATAAGCTATGCTAAGCATAGAGAACTCAAACATGCACCACTCCCCCCGCATTCCATACAATCTTACCGCGTTCCCTCATCTAGATTCAAATCCGCCCTTGGAGATAGCATCAAGTGACTCCTCGAAGGAGCCGGAACAAAGATAAAACACTGCAAAATAGGGGAACCCGACATCTCACCAAGTCATGCCTTCTCCATATGCTTGAGTTCTAGCTCCCTCCACCGATAAGTGACTCAACCAACCTAGGTTAACAGGGCATTGAAAGGGTTATAACGATGGCTAGGGGGGTAAGGGTGTGGAGGAATTTGGAAATTGGTGCTTAGCCTAACCGTGAAGCAAAGGGTGATCAAGCCTCTTTTTCAAAATCAATCATCAACCAATTTTCAAACTACGTTGCCACAATCTTGAAATATAATGCCAAACACTTTTGAGCTTTCGTTTTCCTCTTACATCTTCATTCATCAACCCTTCGTTTGTCACATTCTCTCTCTCTCTCTTTTTTTTTTTTTTTTTTTTTAGCTTCAAAGGCTTTTTCTAGGATTTACATTTGCTTTTCTTGAACATATATTCACAAAAACACTGCTTCACTTTCCAAGTAGAACCATTCCCTTCCAAATTTCAAATCAAAACTACAATAAACCCTCATGGCTTGAGCTTCACGATTCTAAGGGTGAAAGTAAAACAAAAGGGCCATGGGCTTGCAATGTGCTATAATCAAGGAGGGGAAGATTCAACATGGTAAGGGCAAATGCAACCCAAAAATACAAAAGAAAAAAAAAAACTAATTCTAGAAAACAAAAATAGTCACCGAATGAAGAATGCCTTTGTCATTCGTAGGTTAGTTCGGTCTCGATCTCGGGAGCCAGACGCCAAGTTCTAGATCTAAGCATGCCTTGGTGAGGATCCTACGCTGCTCATACAAGTAATGTTGGAGGCTTGAACAATAAAGCTCACATCGGGTTACAAAAACCATCTCTAGGGCTTCAAATCCCCTAATGAGAGCAACACCTTCTTACCACAAACGAGTGAATTTGGGTTCGATGGGCCTAACGAGTTCTAGAACAACTACCTTAGCATGAACATGTCCCAGAGTCAACCAATGGCAATCCCGAAGCATGCAAACTTATAACACTCAAGAAGCAAAGCATTCAAACACACGAGTCAACATTATTATGCTCGAAATGAAAATGAAACAACTAAGCTTTTCGTGGTTTGCCATGAATAAAAAGGAAAATCTTTTTCACCCCCTTTTTTTCTCTTTTTTTTTTTTTTTTTTTTATGCAAGGAGTACAAGAGAAATAAAAGGCTAGTAAACATATAATTCTCAATCGACAAACAAAGATCGTTCGGCATCAATACCAACGATCACCAGATTCCGAGGAATCAAATGCAAACAACCTCGAACAATCAACTCCATTCTAGTCTAAGCTAACTATGCACACAAGGAAAAAAAAAAAGGAAAATAGGGAAAGATATCACCAAATGCTGCTTGAAATAGAACACAAGGCAAAATTGCGATCTCACCAAGGTTTCCGGAGCTTGAGTTGCTCCTTATCCCATCATTTTGTGCTTCCGTTTTTAAGCTACAAGGAAAGTGAGCCAAAAGAAAAGAAACACTACAACTATACAAAGAAAAGTTAGTGAACAAAAGGAAAAGACTAGAATTATAAACAAAAGAAAAAGATTGACAAAAAGCTATCTACAAAATTTGGATTTTGGGATTTGGATTTTGGGATTTGGATTTTGGGATCAAGAGAGAAGAGGGAAAAACAACTTCAATTGTTTTTTTTTTTTTTTTTTTTTAACATCATCATCATAAGAATATTACCAACCAAAAATCATCTCTAACTACAATAAATTCATTATCCGTGATGGTTCTCCATATGCACAAGCTACCATCCTACCACACTACCCTCCTATGTACACTTCAACCAAAAGGAACATCCTCCCCCACGCTAGTCTTTTGCACGTCTTGAGCAAAAGGAATAGGCATGAAAGTCCGGGGGGGGGGGAAATGGAGGGAGAGAACCCTCATTGGGGGTTTCTATCCTCCCGTTCCTGAGGGGGGTTCATGAAATCAAACCCGGGCGATCCATGGATGGATGGAAAGGTTGGTTAAAGTGCTCATAGGGCCACCCTTGGGTACCCCAACCACCATCAAAAGGATTCGGGGTTGATGGACTTGCCGGATCATAGGCGTAGTCGCACCCACCCGGCCGATAAGGGTTGTATGGTGGGGTACCAACACGTTGGGATGGGTCGATAGGACCTTCCCAATAAGCATAGGTGTTGGGGGAGGGGTTGTTAGGGTCATAGGTGTCCCAATGTGGAACTGGGCCCTCTTGAGGCGGGTGGTAGGGATAGTTAACATAGGGCGTTTGAACGCCCGCTTGCACAAGACTATCATAGTTTATCCTTGCGTAGTACCCCCATTGTTCAATAGAAGCCTGATTATCAAAACGAATACCATCGAGGGTACTACGCAGGGCACTCATATCAAAAGGAGAAGAGGAAGAAGAAGAAGATGTCTCACCTCCCCCACTAGGGGGGGGGAAATTATGCTCCACTTGGTAGACCGGTTGAGGGTGAGGGATTGCACCGCCGGCTTGTTTTTTCCTTAATTCATCGGGGATGAATTTTCGCGCAATCTTCCACCTTAGCGGGTTGGAAGGGTCTACCGAAGTGTGAGGAGGATCCGGGAGGACACACCATTCTTCTCCATTATCTACCAAGAGGATAAATTTGCGATTCTGGGTGGAGTAGTTGATGAAGCGTTGGTTGCGGAGAGCAACAATAGAAAGAGCATAAGGAGGGTAGCCGACGGCCTCTTCTTCTTTGTTTTGGAGCACATGGGGGAGCAAATCAATTTGGTCCTTGTAAGCTCCACCATTCAAAGAAAGGGCAATGAGGGTGATCATGCCCCCCATGTGTATCTCATCACCAAGCCGCCCATCTCGAGTGTCCAACAATCTCGAGATAAAAGTGGTGGAGCATTTGAACTTTAAACGCGAGGATTGTCGGCCAAGAAAAGGCAAGCTACCTCATCTTTCACCATAGAGCCGAGGTTTGCCTTGAAGAATACGGCATACTGAAGGAGCCGGGCAAAGTATCTCAAAGCAATATGGATGATGTTGTTGACCTTTGCGGTGTTAGTGCAAAAGATGGGCTTGGTGGAGATGCTCTGCCACCATTCTTGTTCATTATAGGGAATGCGACACATTGAGGTCATATCGGAAGGCCGATGCATCCCGGTTTCTTGCCAATGGAAGATCTCATTGAGCTCACTCTCGGATAGGGAATGGTCTTCGTTGAACATACGAAAGTGAAGAATAATTTGAGATTCATTCCCTTCATCATCTTCTTCAATGACTTCCTTGCGGAGGGAAGCAAGGAACTCCAATGTGACGCGCTCATAGGTGTGAGCGTGGAGGTCAATGAACTCGCCCCAACCAAAGTTTTGTGCGAGCCGGACTACTTCATCCATGATGCCAAGCTTTCTTAAGGTGTTCCCGCAGAAGAACCTTGTAGAACGAATGGGACGGTCTATGAGGGTTTTATAGACATCCCAAAAGTGTTTGTTTGGAGCGATGATGCCATGATCATAGATGCCGGGAGGAGGAGGAAAATTTGACGATGAAGATTCACCCGTCCTCTTCCTCTTGGACTTGCTTTTGCCAAAAAGATGCATTGTGAATCTACAAAAATCGCCAAGAATTAACATTAGGAAGATTCAAGCCAAAAGGGGGCACAAGAAGCTCGTCGAGATTAAAAGTGTGTGCAATGAGAGTAAAAGCCATGAGTTGTGAAATAGATGTAGACGGTAGCAACAATACAATTCAAGGCATTAATGGACACTTATAAACCAAGGCATGAGCTAAAAATCCTATGGAAATCGAATGCAAATCCTAAGAAAACCTAGGCGAAAATGGGCATGACGTCCCCTAAAATTCATGAAATCCACTCAAAACTCATCGAAATCAAACCGAGAACAATGAGTAATAGTCACAAAATTCCATCCAACTCAAGAATTTCTCAATCAAAATGTAGCATGAACAACCTAGTGAAAGATTAACACATTCAAGCAAACAAATTGAAATCATGAAAACCCAAGTCATACATGCATATTCATCATGAAACAAGTTCTACTAACAACAACCAACCAATTACAACAAGGAAATCCCAATAACCATTTAAATCAAACAAGCCATGACTAACAATATCAATTGTACCACATATCATACTTGAACATGTAAAACATGGTAAAACAAAGAGAAATTGAAGAAATGAGCTTGCAAAAGTTAGAATAACCATACCACAATTGATTGGAAGTAAGTAGAAATCAAGAAGTTTCAAGTCACTCAAACCCTAGAAATTGGGGAAAATTCAAGGAGTGATTTTTATGGGAGATTTTAGGAATTGAGTAGTGGATGTAAATGAAGTGAGGAGGGAAAAAGATAGGAGTGATTTTTATGGAGATTTGAGGTTGAAGGAGGGGTGACTATGGAGTATTAGGGTGAGAAGGAGAAGAAAAGGGAGAGGGAGAGCCGAATGTAAGAAGTAAGAGTGAAAAAGCAGCGGCTCAAGTCTATTAAATCTGGGCAAGATCGAAAAAGGTTCGGTCGGACCTTATGAGGTTCGGTCGGACCATAATAAGTTCGACCAAACTTTTTAAAAGTTCGACCGAACTTTTGGATTTTCCAGAAACTGCCAGAATTCAGCCTAATTTGATTTCCAGAACATGAGCGGCCGAACTTTCTGAAGGTTCGGTCGGACCAGCATAGGTTCGACCAAACTTATGAAAAGTTCGGTCGAAGTCTTTGATTTTCCAGAATTCGACAGTTTTTAGCCCATTTTGAGTTCTAGGGGAGGAGCGATCGAACTCTTGGGTGGTTCGGTCAAACTTTTGCAAAGTTCGGCCGACCCTTGCTGTAGTTTGGTCGAACACCCCTAAATCCCTCTATCTGAAAATTTGCACAAAACTTCCCCTCAAGACACACTAAAATACAACACAATCATGCCTAAGGTATATGGAAAATGCATTCCTTTTTAAGGCAAGACAAACAAGAATACCAACACAAACCAAATACACGCAAAACCATCAATCCAAAGTTGTGAAAGAAGAAAAGAAAACATCAAGCAAATAGAATAGAGGAGGGTTAGAAACTCGGGTTGCCTCCCGGAAGCGCTTCTTTAACGTCACTAGCTTGACGTACTTCACACATTCAAGAGATGAGACTGCATTGCATTGACTCAATCAAACCAACATGAGCATCCTCATAATAAAGCTTGAGGCGATGCCCATTGACCTTGAACGACCTCGATCCATCCAAATCATTTAGCTCAACTGCTCCATGGGGGAACACCTCCTTTACGGTGAATGGACCACTCCACCTTGACATGAGCTTTCCGGGAAACAGTTTCATCCTTGAATTGTAAAGCAACACCTTATCTCCAACATTGAAGGTCTTCTTTTCAATTTGCCGGTCGTGCCACTCCTTTGACCGGGTTTTGTACAAGCTTGCACAATCATAAGCATCCATCCGTAGTTCCTCTAACTCATGCAAGTCTAGCCACCTTTGTTCACCCGCACTCGCCAAATCAAAGTTGATCTTTTTGATAGCCCATTGAGCACGGTGTTCAAGTTCAACCGGAAGGTGACAAGACTTACCATATACAAGCCGGTAGGGGGTAGTGCCGATGGGGGTTTTGAAAGCGGTTCTATAGGCCCAAAGGGCATCATCTAGCTTGTCCGACCAATCTTTCCTATTCCTAGCCACTGTTTTCTCAAGAATTACCTTGATTTGGCGATTGGAAACCTCCGCTTGCCCACTTGTTTGTGGGTGATAAGTCGTGCCAAAGCGTTGATGGACCCCATTCTTTCTCAGCATCTTTTGAAACACATTATGAATAAAATGAGAACCATTATCGCTAACCACTGCTCTAGGGATCCCAAATCTTGGAAATATCACCTTTTTGAACATCTTCATCACTACCTTGTGGTCATTAGTTGGGAGGCAATGGCTTCAACCCATTTAGAAACATAATCAACCGCCACAAGGATGTATTGATTTCCATTAGATGAGGGAAAAGGTCCCATGAAATCAATGCCCCACACATCAAACACCTCAAGTTCAAGAATCGGTTGTTGAGGCATTTCATTTCTCTTCGAAACATTACCGGTTCTTTGGCAAGAGTCACATGTTTTCACAAATCCCCATGAATCTTTGAAGATTTGAGGCCACCATAACCCGCTTTGTAATACTTTGAAGGCTGTTTTGTTGGCACCCATGTGCCCTCCACAAGGATCGGAGTGGCACATCTTCGAAAACGCTCTTCACTTCATCATTTGGCACACATCTACGGAGTAAACCATCTACTCCTCTTTTGAAAAGGATCGGATCATCCCATATGTAATGCCTTGCTTCCCTTTTCAAATTCTTCTTCTGGTTCCTTGAAGCATTTGGGGAAAACTCCCCACAAGCCAAATAGTTCACCAAATCCGCAAACCAAGGAAGATCTTTCTCGGCCAACAAGTAAAGCACATCATCTTTTAACTCATCACAAATTGGGACCCCATCGTCATTATCTTGCACGTTCTCTAACCGGGATAGATGATCCGCAACCACATTTTCGGCCCCCTTTTTGTCCCGAATCTCTACATCGAATTGTTGAAGTGATAGCACCTAACGAAGAAGATGAGGCTTGGACTCTTTCTTTGCCACAAGGTACCTAATAGCCGCATGATCAGTGTAGACAATAGTTTTGGAACCAATGAGGTAGTTCCAAAACTTCTCAAAAGCATGAACCACGGCAAGAAATTCTTTCTCTGTTGTGGTGTAGTTCCGTTGAGCTTCATTCAAGGTCTTAGACATGTAGTAAATCACGTGAAGCCTCTTCTCTACCCTTTGCCCCAATACACCTCCAATCGCAACATCACTTGCATCGCACATAAGCTCAAATGGCAAATCCCATCTTGGCCCTTGCACAATTGGAGTTGAGATTAAAGCCTCCTTTAATTTGTTGAAAGCTTGGAGACACTCTTCATCAAAAATAAAGATGGCATCTTTTTGAAGAAGAGCATTTAGGGGTCTAGCAATTTGTGAGAAATCCTTGATGAATCTCCTATAGAACCCGGCATGCCCCAAAAATGACCTTACTCCTCTCACATTGATTGGTGGGGGAAGCTTTTCTATCACTTCAACTTTGGCCTTGTCAACCTCAATCCCTTTGTTTGAAATCTTGTGACCAAGGACAATTCCCTCTTCCACCATAAAGTGGAATTTCTCCCAATTCAAAACCAAATTGACCTTCTCACATCTTATCAAGCACCTGCCCAAGTTGGACAAACAATCCTCGAACGAAAGGCCCCCTACCGAGAAATCATCCATGAAAACTTCCATTTCGGCTTCAAGCATGTCCCCAAAAATACTCATCATGCATCTTTGGAAGGTTGCCGGTGCGTTGCAAAGCCCGAAGGGCATCCTCCTGTATGCAAAGGTTCCATAGGGACAAGTAAAAGTTGTTTTCTCTTGGTCATCCGGGTTTATAGGGATTTGAAAGAAACCCGAATAACCATCAAGAAAGCAATAATACTTGTGCTTGGTTAGTCTTTCAAGCATTTGGTCGATAAAAGGGAGAGGAAAATGATCCTTGTTGGTGGATGCATTTAGACGTCTATAGTCTATGCACATCCTCCAACCAGTCACCGTTTCTAGTTGAAATGAGATTACCATTCTCATTTTCAACTACGGTCATTCCTCCCTTTTTAGGGACCACATGAACAGGGGAAACCCATCTAGAACTCGAAATGGGGAAGATGATGCCGGCATCAAGGAGTTTGGTGATTTCCTTCTTCACCACCTCCCCCAATTGAGGATTGAGTTTCCTTTGCCTCTCAATGGAAGGCTTAGCACCCTCCTCAAGTGTTATGTGGTGCATACATAAAGCGGGGCTAATACCTTTGAGGTTATCTATGGTATAGCCTAAAGCACCTTGGTGATCTCTCAAAACACCACATAACATTTGAGTTTGGCACTCGTTCAAAGAAGAATTCACAATAACCGGAAAAGTTGAATTGGGGCCCAGAAACTCATACCTTAGGTGTGATGGTAGAGGTTTCAACTCTACCATTGGAACACCCTTACCTTCTGTTGAGATAGCTACTTCTAATGCATCATGTGTTGTGATTCCCATGCACACTTGCTCATTGCTTGATTCCGTACTTCCTTCAAGCATCTCTTCATACAATGCCATCTCTTTGCTTTGGTCACCTATCTTTTCTTGTTCAAAAGGACATTCTCAAGGGCATCGTTAGTAGTGAGCAAGTGCTCATGCATAGAAGTTACAATAGAATCAATAGTATCAATCATCATGCAATTATCAAGACTAGAGCTTGGATATTTCATGGTCTCATTCAAATCAAATTCTATCACCTCATCTCCTACTTTTAGTGAAATTTTAGCACTTTGAACATCTATTAAAGCACCCGAAGTAGCAAGAAAATGTCTTCCTAGAATTATTGGAATGTTAACATCTTCATCCATCTCTAACACAACAAAATCCACCGGGATTACAAACTTCCTCACCCTTAGAGGAACATCCTCTACCTTACCCTTTGGGAATTTAATAGAGCGATCGGCCAATTGAAGGGTGATGTTGGTGGGTAGAAGTTCCCCTATCCCAAGTCTTTGGTATACCGAGTATGGAATTAGACTAACACTAGCCCCTAGGTCACACAAAGAATTATCAATTTGCATCTTGTATATTGCACATGGGATAGAAAAGTTACCGGGATCTTTTAACTTTGGTGGCATCTTATTCATGATAATAGCACTACAATTCTCGGTGAGATTCACCGTTTCCACCACATCACACTTTCTCCTTCCACTCAAAATATC